>NC_139653.1:23862960-23990460 GCF_951799395.1 Argentina silus
ATTTAGCAGGTGCCTTTATAATTTTTTTTAGGAGGGAAACTTGCACAGGGGGTAGTGGGGATGAAGAGGTCTTTAGGAGGGACAGTTAAGTTGTAGCCTGAAGAGATGGGTCTTCAATCTATGATGGTAGATAGGTAGTGACTCTGCAGGCATGACAGCAGTGGGAAGCTCGTTCCACCAGCGGGGCGCCAGGACAGTGAAAAACCATGACCGAGTAGCGCGGCTGCTGCATCCACATAGTGGCGGCGGTGCCAGGAGGCCAGCCGAGGTGGAAGAACGGAGTGATTGGGCAGGGGTTTGGGGGCTGACCATTGCTTGCAATTGCAGAGGGGCTGTTCCCTTAGCCGCCTGGTAGGTGAGCACCAGGGTCTTGAATCTGATGCGGGCTGCTACCGGGAGCCAGTGAAGGGTGCGAAGAAGGGGGGTGACATGGGAGAATTTAGGGAGATTGAACACCAGATGGGCTGCAGCATTCTGGATGAGCTGCAGAGGCCTGATGGCGGAAACAGGGAGTCCGGCCAAGAGTGCGTTGCAGTAGTCAAGGCGAGAGATCACAAGTGTTTGGACCAAAAGTTGAGCTGCTTCTCTGGTGAGGAATGGATGTATCCTTCTGATAATGCAGAGGAAGAATCTACAGGAGCGTGCTGTCACAGTGATGTTCGCCACACAGGATAAGTGGTTGTCAAGGATCACCCCAAGGTTCTTGGCTGTCTGGGAGGAGGTCACAGTAGAGTTCTCTTAGAGAGAGCAGGCTTTCCCCGGGAGGAAGAGCAGCTCCGTCTTGTTAAGGTTGAGCTTGAGGTGGTGGGCTGACATCTAAGTGAAAATGTCTGCAAGACACGCAGAGACACGTGTTGCCACCTGTGAGTCAGAAGGGGGGAAAGAGAGAAAGAGTTGAGTGTCATCTGCGTAGCAGTGGTAGGAGAAACCATGTGAGGAAATTACCGAGCCAAGAAATTTGGTATAGAGGGAGAACAGTAAGGGCCTTGGGACAGAGCCCTGGGGGACCCCAGTGGTGAGGGCTTGTGGAGAGGACAGTGACCTTAAAGCCGGATTGGTGAAGGTCAAGGAGGTTGTTCTGAAGGAGGTAGTTAGACAGTTGGTTACAGACAGCACGTTCAAGGGTTTTAGATAAGAAGGAGAGAAGGGATACCGGTCTGTAGTTCTGGACAGCAGACGGGTCAAGAGTTGGTTTCTTGAGAAGAGGCTTGACTCTGGCTGTCTTGAAGGCAGCTGGGACAGATCCTGTGGATAGAGAGGAATTGATTGTGGTGGTAAGGAACGGAAGGAGGTCTTTGGAGATGGATTGAAGAGAGGGGTAGGGGATAGGATCGAGGGGGCAGGTGGTTGCAGTTTTAGAATATCATCAAGGGAGAGGGGGGAAAAGCTGATAAACCAGAGACTGAATGTAGTGCAGTGGGTTTGGCAGGAGAGGTAGCAGTGTTGGCGAGAGGTAGAGAGAAAGAGCTGCTAATGTCATCAACCTTCTTTTCAAAGTAGGTTGTAGTAGTAGTAGTAGGCAAAGTTATCCGCAGACAGGGAGGAGGAGAGGAGGAGGGTTGAGGAGTGAGGAAAATGTGGAGAACAATTTCCTTGGGTCAGAGGCAGAGGATTGAATTTTGGAATGGTAGTAAGAAGCTTTAGCAGCTGATGCAGATGAGGTGTAGTTGAGGAGGAGAGAGAAATAAGGTTTTAGGTAATCAGGGAGGTTGGTTTTTCTCCATTTCCTCTCAACTGCCCGGAGCCCTATTCTACAAGCTTGCAGGGTTTCAGACAGCCAAGGAGCACGTGGAGAGGATCGTGCTGGCCTTGAGGTCTGTGGACAGAGAGAGTCGAAGGATGAGGAAAGAGTGGACGGGAGGGTGGAGGAGGCTGCATCAGTGGATAGAAGGGAGAAGGATTCAACCGAGGGTAGGGTGGATAAGACAGGAAGAGAGAGCGGTGAGGGAGAGGGTATGCAGGTTGCGACAAGAGGATACAGTATGGGTAGAGACTGACTGGGAGGGGGTGGATTTGAGGGGAAGAAGAGGGGTAAGAGTAAGGTTGGAGGTATGGGAGGATCTGGTGAAGACAAGGTCGAGCTGATTGCCCGCCTTATGAGTCGGAGGAGAGTGGGACAGGGTAAGGCCGAAGGACGAGAGAAGGTCAAGTACTCCAGACGAGTGAAGCTTCTCTGACTGGATGTTGAAGTCACCCAGTAGTGAGAGCAGTGTACTGTCCTCAGGGAAGAAGCTGAGAAGGACATCCATCTCATCTAAGAAGTGGCCAAGCTGACCTGGTGGACGATAGATAACGACAATGTGAAGTTTGACAGGGGAGGTGACAGAAACACCATGGAATTCAAAGGTGGATATGGACAGGTGTAACAGGGGAAGGACATTATGTGACCCTAACCCTAACCGTAACCCTCGACCAGAGAGTCTAGGGGAATGAGAAAAGGAGTAGCCATCAGAGAGGGCTGCCAGAGTAGCTGTGTTTTCTGGTGTAATCCATGTCTCTGTGAGGGCAAGGAAGTGGAGAGACATGAAGTAGGCATAATCTGAGATAGCCTCTGCTTTCCGGACCACTGACTGGCAGTTCAAAGTCCTCCCGCGACAATGAGGTTGTGGTCAGTTGAGCATGGTGGGACTGGAATGGTTGTGAGGGGAGACGTAGCGTCGATGTATCCTGAGGGATGAAATAACAGGAATGGGGAGAAAGCACATTGTGATGTTTGTCGGTATAGAGATAGAGGGTTTGTGGGTAATACAAGATGTAGGTAGTGCTCAATACACTCTGTGGGACATGCTGCAACTTCAGCCCAGGCTGATGGTGGGGCAGCTCTACCGTTACACCTAGCGTTACGTAGTAGATCTAGCGTTACACCTCCAACCTCGGATCCTCTGAGGGTGCCAGTGGCAGGTCCTCTCCCGTTTCCCCTATCCAAGCACCTACCAGTGGCCTCCCTAACATAGCCGGTGGCCTCCATGCCGGCCACCAGAGGTGATGGTGATGGGGAGTTTAATGGTTAGAAATTTGAGAATCGCTAGAACCTTATGCTTTCCAGGAGCCCGTGTTCAGAATCAGAATCAGAATTCTTTTATTTGGCCAAGTACATTTGCACATACAGGAAATTGACTTGGTGAGGTTGGTGCATGGGACATAAAAAACAATAGCAAATATTGACAAGAAATGTACAAAATAGCAAAATATTAACAAAATAGCAATAACACATTTACAAAACAGAACAGCAAAACAATACATTGTAGAGTGTGTGAGGCAATGAGGCTGTGAAATGGGTATGGGGCATGTAGATTAGATTAGATTAGATTAGATTAGATTCAACTTTATTGTCATTGTGCAGAGTACAAGTACAGAGACAACGAAATGCAGTTAGAGTCTAACCAAAAGTGCAAAAAAGCAGAAAGTGCAATGAACAGTATATACAGGTAGTGCAGTATATGAGCAGTAAGTAGTGCAGTATAGTACAAGTAGTGCAGTGTAAGCAGTATATGAATTAGCAGTGGCATTATAAGCAGAATAAGTAGGTTGCAGTATGAACAGTGTAGCAGCATATGAGCTGTATAGGCAATGCAATCTAGCAGTATATATGTACTAACAGTAACATTAGGGTATATAGCAGAATAAATATAATATGGAATGCCGTATGAACAGTATAAACAGGTATGTACAGTATGTACAGATTAGTGTGGTGTATTAACAGTAGTATTAAAGAAAATATAGGAATATGTACATTATGAACAGTATAGACAGGTTATGAACAGTATAGAACAGTATATGTACAGAAGAGCAGTGGTATGGAGTAAGAGCAGGTTGTACAACTGTGAATACTGTGAGAGTAGTGCAATTGTCCGGGGGGGGGGGGGGGGGGGGGGGCGTGCAGGGGTTGGTAGGTTATCACCTAGGTGCAGGGTTCGAGTTCAGTAGGGTGACAGCCGCAGGGAAGAAGCTACCTCTGAACCTGCTGGTTCGGGTGCGGAGAGACCTGTAGCACCTCCCGGAGGGGAGTGGGGTGAACAGTCTATGGTTGGGGTGAGAAATGTCCTTGACGATGCTGCCTGCCTTACACAAGCATCGCTTGCCCTGGACAGCCTCAATGGAGGGGAGTGAGGAACCGGTGATGCGTTGGGCAGTTTTCACCACCCTCTGCAGTGCTTTCCGGTCAGATGCCGAGCAGTTGCCATACCATACTGTGACACAGTTGGTGAGGATGCTCTCGATGGTGCAGCGGTAGAAATTTACCAGGATCTGAGGAGACAGATGGACCTTCTTTAGTCTCCTCAGGAAGAAGAGACGCTGGTGAGCCTTCTTGATCAAGGTAGAGGTGTTGAGGGTCCAGGAGAGATCCTCAGAGATGTGGACACCCAGGAACTTGAAGCTGGTAACTCGCTCCACCTCAGTCTCGTTGATGAGGATGGGGGTGTGTGTGCCAGCTTTTGACTTCCTGAAGTCCACAATGAGCTCTTTGGTCTTCCTGGTGTTGAGAGCCAGGTTGTTATCGTTGCACCACACTGTCAGGTGCTGGACGTCCTCCCTGTAGGCCGTCTCATCGTTGTTGCTGATGAGACCAATCACCGTTGTGTCGTCTGCAAACTTAACAATGGTGTTTGAGCCATGTACAGGTGTGCAGTCGTAGGTGAAGAGGGAGTAAAGGAGGGGGCTCAGCACACAGCCTTGTGGAACGCCGGTGTTCAGGGTGAGGGTTGAGGAGGTGTGGTTGTGTAGCCTAACAGACTGCGGCCTGTTGGTTAGAAAGTCCAGAATCCAGTTGCAGAGGGAGGGGTTGATGCCCAGTTGACTGAGTTTGGAGATCAATTTGGAGGGGATGATGGTGTTGAATGCTGAACTGAAGTCAATGAACAGCATTCTCACATAAGAGTTGGTATTGTCGAGGTGGGACAGGGCGGAGTGAAGTGCCGTTGAGATGGCATCCTCTGTACTCCTGTTCTGCCAGTAGGCGAATTGGAAGGGGTCCAGTGTGGGTGGTAAACAGGTCTTGAGTTGAGCTAAGACCAGCCTCTCGAAGCACTTCATGATGATGGGCATGAGTGCAACTGGGCGGAAGTCATTTAAGCTCGTTGCAGTGGAGCATTTTGGGTTAGGGTTAGGGTTAGGGTTAGCTGCTTGGGCTAGGGACAGGTTGAATATATCAGTCCAAACCTCAGTCAGCTGCACAGCACAGGCCCTGAGGACGCGTCCGGGGATCCCATCAGGACCAGCAGCCTTGCGTGCGTTAGTCCTGCTCAGTGCACACGTCGGTGGGAGATAGAGTGAGGGGCTGGTGATCAGCAGGGAGCACAGCCTTGATTGCCACCTCCTTGTTGTCCCTGTCAAAGCGGCCATAGAAGTGGTTCAGCTCATCAGCCAGGGAGGCGTCGATGGAGAGGGGTGAGGTGTTAGTGGGTTTTATAGTCAGTGATTTACACTATAAATTAGAATAATTTTAAATAATTATAAATAACACTGTCAGTGCATTGTGTGTGTGTGTGACAGGGTGTGTGTGGGGGGGGGGGGTGGATGTCTCAGAGTCAGTGAGAGGCAGGGAGCTTGTTTGTGAGCCCACTGCCATAGGGAAGAAACTGTTCAGGTGGCGCGAGGTTTTGGTCTTGATTGAACCTTTTGGTTGAACGGAACCTTTTGCCGGATGGAAGTTTATGGAAGAGGTGGTGACCAGGATGGGAAGGATCAGCTATGATATTTCCTGCTCTCTTACTGGTCCTGGAGTGGAACAGGTCCAGGAGAGATGGCAGATTGCAGCCGATTAACTTCTCGGCTGACCGAATGGTCCGCTGCAGTCTGCCTTTGTCCTTGGCAGTGGAGGCAGCGAACCAGATGGTGATCAATGAGCTGAGGATGGACTCAATGATAACCCTTTCTGTGGCATGTTGAATTTCTTCAGCTGCCGCAGGAAGAACATCCTCTGCTGGGCCTTCTTAATGGTGGAGGTGATGTTCTTCGCCCACCTGAGGTCCTTTGTAATTATTGTCCCCAGAAATCTGAATGACTCCACAGTGTTAACTGGGGAGTCACACATGATGAGGGGGTGGTTGGGGCTGGGCTTCTCCTGAAGTATACTACCATATCTACAGTTTTTAGGGCGTTCAGCTCCAAGTTGTTCTGGCTGCACCAGGAAGCCAGGCTGTCAGAGAAGGGGGTTGGTGATGGCCTTGAGGTGGTTGAGCACAAGGCGCTCAAAGGTCTTCATTACCACAGAGGTCAGGGCGACTGGTCTGTAGTCATTAAGGCCTGTGATCCTCTGCTTTTTGGGAACTGGGATGATGGTGGATGTTTTGAAGCAGGCAGGTACCATGCATTCAACCAGTGAGGTGTTAAAGATGTCCGTAAACACTGGAGACACAGTCTGCACAGTGCTTTAGTGTGGAGGGGGAGACAGCGTCTGGTCCAGCTGCCTTGTGGGGGTTCTGTCTCTTTAACAGTTTGTTGACGTCTCTCTCCTGGATGGAGAGAGATGTGATGGGGGGAGGGGGCTGTCTGGGTCCATTGTGTAGGGGGGGGTAGTGTCTCTGTCCAGGCTGGGAAGAAGAGATGTGATAGCTGTGGAGGGGGGTTGGTTGTGTGGGTCAGAGTCAGGACTGTTCCATTGTCTGTCAAATCTACAGTAAAACTCATTCAGGTCATTTGCAAGTCTGAGGTCATCCATAGAGTGGGGGGATTTGGTTTTGCAGTCTGTGATCTCTTGAAGGCCTTGCAAATTGTTGTTCCAGCTTCTTTGAGTACTGTCGTCTGGCCTCCTTCGGGACATTGATCAGCAAATCTCCACGGTGTTGTTGTGCATGTCATCACAAATGACACCAGACACTGCAAAGGTGATACTGAAGGCGCAGACGTACTGAAGTCGGATTTCGCTGTGCTTATTGACAGAGTGATGAGCTCCAAATGCAATGGGAGCTGGTGTGCTGTCAGAAAGCACCACAAAGGCCATCAGAAGGTGATGCGGTTGCGATACTAGCCCAAAAAAGGTAACTCCCTTGCTATCTTTAATTGACTATACCACTCAAGGCACAGGCCAAAGGGTGTGTCTTGAAATAACCTTAAAGCAAATCCTTGGTTTACACCTGAACTATCTGAAACTATTCAAAAAGGATATGGGGCCAGGGCCAAAGCTAGGAAGACTGATTCTACCTCTGATTGGCTGCTTTTTAGACAACTGAGAAATAGGTGCATAAAATAGGTGCATAGCTATGAAATAGGTGCATAGCTATGGTCAGGAAGGCTAAATCTACCAACAATACAAACTCCCTATCTTTCTACTCCTGCTGTTGGCAAGCAGTCAGGTGATATGACTGTACAGTATCGACTGGCCTGGATCACATAGTAGTAGTTTGCTGGATAGTGGGCGTTAAAGGTTTTGTTTTAAACAGTTCACAGACAGGGAAATCCTTGATGCTTTAATTAGTATACATACTAAAAAGTCAACTGGGGCGGACTTACTGGATCCTCGTCTTTTACAAATTGCAGTACACCTTATTGTGACACTGAGGTCGCATATTTTTAACCAAACACTTATTTCTGGGACTATTCATGAGTATTGAAAGAAGCCCCTGTGCTGCTGCTTCACAGGAGAGGAGACACTAGTAACCTGGATAACTATCACCCAATCTCAAAGCTCTCAGGTTAGATGCAATATTAGAGTCCTTGGTAAATGCTCAACTGAATTTGATTCAATCTGGCTTTAGACCCGGTCAAATCACCATGTCCATCACTGGTTGTAAATGACATTGTTAGTGCTCTGGATAAAAAACTAAAAATACATGCTATTCTCCAGATCCCTCAAAGATACCTCAGAATTATATATTAGCACCCTGAGTCCCATCATATAAATATCTTGGTATCTGGATCGATGACAAGCTATCGTTTAAAACACATATAGATGTACTTTCAAAGAAGCGAAAAAATAAATTAGGTTTCTTCTACAGAAACAAGGCCTGTTTCACACACAGGAGAAAACAGGAGAAAATTCATTCAGTCTCCCTTCATGGCCACATTGGATTATGTTGATATAGTATATATGCATACATACATCCTCATTAGAACTTCTTGATGCAGTATACCAGTATATGCTTCATCATGAGAACCAAATTTAACACATCATTGCCATCTGTCAGAAAGTAGGTTGGCCATCCCTTTCTACAAGGAGAAAACAGCATGGCCTTCTGTTTATTTATAAAGCCCTTTTACAAAAACTTCCAATCTACATCACATCATTCCTAAATTATATAACCACTAGTTATTCCACCCGATCACACAAGTGGTTAGTTCTTGAGGGCATGTTTCCACCGACCTTGGAAAAACTGCTTTTAGCCAGTATGGTCCGAAAAAGTGAAACAAACCCCAAGCGATACTAAAACTAGACTCTTTAGTACCGCTTGAGCATTTTAGGTTGCTCTTAGGGAGGCTGGTTACAGAGGAGTGTTTGTGTGAAATTGTATCTTGTTTTTGTCTGTTTTGATTATTTTCTTGTTTGTATCCTATGTATTTCTATCATTTGTATTGCAGAGCTCCCTTGAAAAAGAGACTCTGGTCTCACTGTGACTCCCTGTTAAAATAAGGGTTAAATAAAATGTTTAAAAAAAGTACAATATGAGGGTTTTTTTTCCAGATTTGCAGACACAATAATTTTTTCTTCATAATTATTTATTTTTATTTTATGGTAGCATACCCATGTACATGCTGACATTAACCATTTAGAGTACATTCTTATGGAATGCGCACATCCGCACAATTCTGGCCTATTTCTCCCTGTTTTTTGCCTGTAAAAATATGACCACAACACAAAATTTGCAAGAGGCTACATGGTGTGAGATCTGTCTGCTCCACTGAACATCAGAGAAGGGGGACATCCTGTAGGCTATCAACAGTATCATGGCCCATGGTGTGTGGCCTGCAATTATGATAATGCTGGGTGACAATCGCTGGTAGTTGTGTGGCTGATATAGGCCGACTGTGATCAGTGAAAGTAAGCTGCCATGTTGATATGCTGTTATTCATATTTTGTAGGCTATAATACATAAAATTCACAAATGTTAATCAGTGTCTCACAAATTATATTATCACTGTTTTACTGCCCATATCCAACAACTCATTTGTAGTTGCCTAACTGTCTGTGGTTTTACCATTCTTTTTCGCCCCTGTCCAGCATATCTTTGAATAACTTTCATATATGTGTCATATCATTTCTGTAGCCTTGGACAGTTGTTTGTATGTGTGGCATTCATGATCTGTAGGCTACACATGTTGCATGCATCTCCAGTGTGTGCTTACTTGAGCACCGTGAGCTATGCTTATTAACAAACAATAGTGTGACAATCTGTCAGCCACTTCCCCTCCCCCTATGACAAGAGATGACATTTGAATGCTTTACAACTTGTGAATCAAGTGGCATGCAGAAACACAACAGCTAATGTCCCACACTGCAAGTCCATTTCGGGGGGTTATAATATTACTCGGGAGGATGTTGTTGTTTGGAACTTTGTTGTAGACTAGTCATCACACATTCTCTCATATACGCAGGCAGCTACATGCGACAGCACGGAGAAGTGAGGCCAATGTTTTAGCGGTAATTTGATATGAATAAGCAGAACATTGACATGAATAAAGTCAGCTTTGAGAAGGCAACCTATGGATTACAGAAGAGTTCTGAATTTGAATGTGAGACAGGAGTAAGGATATTGTCTTTCAGTGGGATAGAGACTGGATAGAAAACTGGCCTAGGCTTCTTTTAGCCTAATAAAGTAATCACTCAAATGAAAATGACAGAGAGAATGGTTTGTGATTGCTGAGCCTCGCTTAATCAGCTTGCTAGATAGATTACTTCCTTGCATGAATGACAGAGTTAGGAATTTTCATGTGAGACAGGAGTAAGGGTTTCAGTGGGACTGAGACTAGATAGAAAAGGGCTTCAAGATTGAACTACCAAACCCTCACAGCTAAAGCTGCCATGATACAAACTTTATCCACTCTTGCCAGATTCACTTGCTGAGTGTTTTGTTGAGATCACAAATGTAAGGACTTCCACTGTGTTCTTCAGCGACCAAAGCTTCAAGATGCCTCACAATAACAGTGTTTCACTATCTATTTTGTACTGGACATTGTATCGTAGTTGTAATGTTAGATTGGTAAACATTATATTGTGTAGACTGTAGTCTTGTCCACTATTATTAACAAACCTGCCTCCATTAACATACCAGGCCAGTTTTAGTCACATGTACACACCGTCTTCTCCATGCTGTTTAGAAACATTGTACGACTAGCATAGGGAAATGTCTTCAACTGTTGTGTTGTTCATTTGAGTTTCATATACTGTAGCTCACAAATAGGTGATATTACGATATTCCGGCTCTTTGATTCCTTGATGACGTGACGTGTATTGATGAAGTGCCACATCTATTCGTTCCTTTGCTGTTGCCGGTGAAACTTCTCAGTCATCAAACCCCCCTTTATTCATCCATTGCCTCCCTCATTGCTTTATTCTTGTTTTTATATTTATGTTGAGTTATATTCCTTTGTATTTTGATCCCTGTGTTTTAGCTCTTTGTGTTGTCGTGATTGCATCCATTAAACTTACTTTGCCTCCTTTAGAATATTGTGACTAGATATTGGCATAATTGGTAAATGTGTAAAATTAAATAATGTAAGAATATTTTTAACTTAAAGTTTTTCAAATCTTTAGTGGTGTCTCGCATTCATAATTACTAATTGATTTGAATAGAAGCAAATTAATAATTAAGATAAGTAATTTGAATATTAATAATTCATAAATTATTAGACAAATGCAATACCTTCTACACCCACGTTCACCAAAAATAGCCGGTTCAAAGATTGGGCTTGTTTGCAAATGACTCATCACTATATCCTGCACATATATTCCATGTCTGACATCATTTCATCAAGTGTGCATGAAGACATGATTTGTTCTAAATGAAGGTTTATACAAGGACAACATTTAGAATTTCTTCGACCAGACAATCATTTGTCCTTTTCCAAATTGAAACAACAACTCTAGGCTACTATTCATGTAATTCATCAAGGCTGCCATAATTGTTAATTCAGAATGAAAAAATACATTAATTACAATAATACAAATTAAATGAAATTATATATAATAATTAATATCAGTTTAAAATTGGGCAAGTAGAGATGCAAATATGACCTACTGTTTCACAACAATCCATTATAATTGCTCAAAGATGCCCCTTAGTTGTTGTTTTGCAAAATAAAGCGTGTGAAGGCACCCCCCCGCTACCACTCAATTATGAACATTTTAAACACTGACCTGTAGATGACAACATCTTAATCAAGCAGTTAATTGAGACAGTCATCAATGGAATGCAATGCATTGGAAAAACTGTGGTCCCAATCCCGAAGGCTAAATCCAGAATGTTTGTCAAATCTAGATTTTCTGATTACTTGATTATTGATAGCATCTAATGCATCTAGCATCTACAAAACTGTAACTTCCTATATAGTCCCATATACAGTGCCGTGGGTAAGGAATGGGACAGTGAAGCATTTTTTCTTCTTTTGGTTCTACACTCCACATTTGAAACCAACAACTATGAGGTTAAAGTAGAGATTCTCAGCTTTTATTTGATGGTATTTGTTTACATATTGATTTCACCATTCAGAAATTACACAGCGTTTTATGCATAGTCCCCCTATTTCAGGGTACCCAAAACTAATGGGACAGATTCATCAAATGTCCAAAATAAGCTCTCATGTTCAGTATTTGGTCGGCAATGCTTTGCATGCAATAACTGCCAGAAGTCTGTGACCCATTGACCCCACCAGATGCTGGGTATCTTCTCTGGTGATGCTCTGCCAGGCCTGTACTGCAGACATCATCAGTTGTTTGCTTTGAGACCAACCCTAACCCTTTTAATCAGGAAATGAAATGCATCTTCCATTGGATTTAAATCTAAGATTGACTTGGTCAGTCAAGACCTTTCCACTTGGCCTGTTGCTATGGCAGCATGTTTTGGGTCATTGTCTTATTGTATGATGAAGCACCATCCAATGAATTTGGAGGCATTTGCTTGCGCTCGAGCAGACAAGATGTTTCTGTACACTTCTGAATGCATTCTATTACTGCCTTCAGCAGTTGCAATCATCAATTAAGACAAGTTAATAGGTTCTTGTAGCAGCTATACATGCTCAAACCAAACACCATGTTTCACAGAGGTGATATGCTGTAAATCTTAAGTAGATCCTTTTTTCTCCAAACCTTCATCTAGCAATCACTCTGGTACATGATAATACTCATCTTGTCTATCCACAAGTCCCTTTTCCAGACCTCTGCAGGCTTTTGAGGTACTTTTTAGCAAACTGTAACCTGACCACCCTTTTTGAGGAAAACTAGTGGTTTCCACCTTGCAGTGAAACGTCTGTAGTTTGGCTGGTGATGTATTCTACGGACGGTACTCTCTGACACATTCACGCTTACCTCCTGGAGAGTGTTCCTGATCAGTGGGACAGTTGTTTTGGGGTTTTTCTTCCTTGGCCTACCAACCTGTTTGCAATTGCTGAGCTCACTAGTGGGGTTTTTTTTCTTTTTAATGATGTTCCAAACTGTTGATTTTGGCAAGCCTAAGGTTTTGGCTATGTTTCTGCTATGTTTTCTGATTTTTCAGCCTAATAATGACTTCCTTGACTTTCATTGACACCTCTTTGGTCCTCAAGTTGACAGACACAAATAGCACTCCATAGACACTCCAAAGGCAAATGCAAAGCCTAGAATCAATACTACACATTGACAACTATCTTATGCCTGCACAAATAATGTGACAGAACAAACCTGACTTACCAGAAACACCTGTCAAGCTAATTACTTTTGGGTACCCTAAAATAGGGGAACTTTGCATAAAAAGTGTTGTAATTTCTGATTGGTGAAACCAACATGTACACAATACCATACATTCCATACATAGCATCAAATAAAGTTGAGAATCTCTACTTTAACCTCATAGTAATTGTAAAATCCAAACTTCTGGAGCGTAGTGCCAAAAGAATAAAATGCTTCACTCTTCCATTACTCACATTGTGTGGTGTAACTGTCTGTTTACTGTGCATATGACTAATAAATATCTTGAATCTTGAATCTTGAATCTTACTCAGGGCACTGTATTCTATTTTATTATTTCTGATTTTAATATTTCTGATATTGCTGTTGCTGGGAAGTAAACTAATTGAGAAATAAAATAAAATTACAATATCAAGATGCAGGGTTTTGCCTGTGTATGGCTACTCAGAATAGAAGGCGGTTGGAGGTTATACAGCTCCATAGAAAACAAATAGAAGGCATTTATCATACAAGAATACTGATGCAATTTTAGCAGAACATTGCTTTTCTTAATGACTTCACAGTCATTCCTGAGTCCCCAGTGACTCTGACCTGCCAATGTGTTTTTCTCTGCCTTGTCCTACACATTATGTGCGTGTGTGTGCGTGTGCGAGCATGTGTGTGTGTTCTCATTGCAAATTAAACAAACATCAAGTTGCAAAGAGTAGCCCCGCAATTCGTCTTGATCCGACAGGGCCTCAAACTTGCGACCTCTAGCTTGCCAACACACGTGACCATCTCCTCAAATACCCGATGTAAACCAGCTAGGCTATCGAAAAGCTAGCTATTCAACAACACGGTTGGGGGTATTTGAACTTGAAGAGTGATTTTACCATCTCACCTCAGTTACACAAACACTACAGCTATGTATGTATGGAAGTGAGCAGCATTCCAAGGTTGAGGGAGAGAGAGCGAGAAATATGTTTAAAAACATGTCACCATTATATAGTGGTATTTCAAGTAGTCATTGCTGTATCAACAGTGCGAGCTCTTTGATAGTCATGGTGATTCCCCACATTTCCATTAAGTGGAAACCTCCAGCTCCCTCTGCCTCTCCCCATCCCCCCCTCCCCTTCTCCCTCACCCCCTTGTCCTCATCACTTCCCTCTGTTCCCCTCCCATCCCCTTTCCCTGTTTTTTACCACTCCTCTCTGTATTAAATGGTTGATGAAATGTGTATTTTATGGAAATGGATAATGCGTTTATGAAAGATGAGGATTTAAGAGGGAAGCAGTGAATCACGGATAACTCCTCTCTTATCTACCCTGAACACATGTTAGTCATTCCCAGGCCAATCTATCAATATATATTGTGTGTGCGTGTGTTTGTCTGTGTGTGTGTGCGTGTATGTGTGCATGTCTGTCTGTATGTGGTTAGCATCACACATTAAAGTCATCTTCCAGAGACTTTAAGCACAGTACTATGCCTTGGTTTGTCTGGGACAGTGGTACTTCCAGTGCATTGAAGGGTACTTTGAGGATGTTGATGATTTAATGATTTAAATCCTGTGGCAAGGATGGACTGTGTTATATCCCTGTAAGTGTGTGTGTGTGTGTGTGTGTGTGTGTGTGTGTGTGTGTGTGTGTGTGTGTGTGTGTGTGTGTGTGTGTGTGTGTGTGTGTGGGGGGGGGGGGGGGGGGGGGGTCTGTGTGTCTGTGTGTGCGTGTCCAATACTTTAGCCCCCAGTGACTGCAATCTCCATTATGCAATAATGAGGGGACATACAGCCTGGAGGTGTTTGGAAAATGGAAAAAGCTGCTATGCTGAACACTTAAATATAATCATTTGTTTCTTTGACTGATTTAGTGATTGGAAGGTCATGGGGAGGATTTACATGTGTCAGAAGTGAGTTAGTGTGAGGGGTATTTATTTGTTATGAGCAAAACCAATAGGTGGACTTGCTGAAGCAAGACGACTAATAATAAGTATGAGCAAGAACAGTAGTTGCAAAAGCAAGCCCATTAATAAGAATGTTCCAACCCTTTGCTAAGAGTAGCCTGCCCTAAGTAGAACAAGGGGTAGCTCGCTAGCTAGCTGCAGGTAACTTTGTTTGGTAGCCATCATTGCACATAATCATAGTCATTTGAACAAATTGCAGTTAATTTTTTTATTTCACAATTCATTCTGTCATTACACAAATAACATTTTGATCTAAGGATCAGCCATTTTCCATAGTAAAAAGAGAAGTGGCAGAGCTATGTTCCTCTTATCATAGAAATGCTGATCTAACGTGCAGGGGTTTTCGATGAGTGTCGTGTTTACATGCTAGGCGCATAATGTTGAATTGTTGACTAATAAAGAATATTTTCGTATAAATCTAATTCTTCTGAAAGCAGCCCCAACTATAGAGCAATGCACCCTTTCTATGCCACTCTTACTTTAAAGCATTAGCATGCTAAGATGGTAAGGGAATGAGTCTACTTTGTCTACTTTTGATGTTGTGATGGGTCTGACATTTCCTCTTGGTCTATAATGTAGGTCCTGAGTGAGTTCTGTGCATCATGAATCTATGCATTTAAATGCATTTGGAGTATTTCAGTGTCCATTAACAAAATGAAAGCCTATTTTTTGTTAATCTATTTAAAATTGCCACTACTGGGAGGGATGGTATCTGAGTTTGTCTAAGTGTATTCTGGTTTGTATTTTTCTTAGTGTGTCAGTTTTATATTAGTTTGTGTAGAACAATAGAAGTGTGTGTGCTTTGTTAAGAGTTTCTATAGGGCTAGGTTAGCAATGCTGGCCATTAGCTTTGGAGTATCAGGGAGGATCTGGTCATGTTTGCCCTTGGCTACATGAACAACTGGGGCTGAAATAAGAGATAGCCTGGCCTTGGGTCTTTCGGGCAGCTCTGATTGTGCTTGGACATGGACATATGCCTGGGTCCTCAACCTCTGGGGATAATCTGGCCCCCATAGTCCTCCTGGCTGCAGGCCCGGATATCTGGGCCTGACGGCAGGGGACTTTGTTGCACTTCTGGCTAAGCTGTGTCCAGGTTGGCCCCTAGCCCCATGCATACCTGGGGCTCAATCGGCAGCTCAGGGTCTCCAGGGCCCCTCTGCCTCTGCCAGGACCCTGGTTGCTGTGTGTGTGTGTGTGTGTGTGTGTGTGTGTGTGTATTGTGGGGGACTGAGGTCAGCAGATGGGGTTTAGCTCAGTCTGAGATTCTGAACTACCCTGCTAATACTCAAACACACTCATGTACGTACACTGACACACACACCTGCACTCTCTCTCTCTCACACACACACACGCACACACACATACACACACACTACAGGGGAGTCAACAAAGATATACATGGATAAAGAAACTATTCTCCCTCACTTATTAGATGGGCTTGCATCAGCTCATAATTCATCCAACTTCAAAACGTGCAAAGAAGTCTAACTCACATTGCTATGACTTTTGGTTTTGATACCTATTAAACTTTTTAAACGTTAGAAACTTGAAAGTACACTTTTTAACATGGAGGTCTATGTTCCAAAAGATGCAATTTCTGAACCACTGTTACTTTAAATTTCAACTGTAAAATGTGCCAAAAACTCTTTTCAACTGAAGTGCGAGCCAGCGTCTCCTGCTCTATGATAGAATAGCGTGACTGGTGGTCCAGACCATCGGAATCCATCTGACTCAGAACCGGCACCAACATCGACTTCGATGGTAAATGGCTTTTGAAAATCCGGCACACTAAGGACAGAAGTACTGCATAAAAGTGCTTTAATGCATTCAAACGCTGTTTGGCAGTCAGAAGACCACACAAACAGTACTGAGGGACTGAGTAAGTCAAGTTAGTGAGGCTACAACTGAGGAAAAATTGGGGCAAAACCTCCTGTAATAACCAGCCATACCTAGGTATCGATGCAATTCCCGCCGTGTGGTGGGCACTGGAAATGTCATTATGGCTACAACTTTAGCTTCAACGGGATGCACTCGTCCTCCGCCTACCTGCTTACCTAGATAGGTAACAGTGGCTTTGCCAAATTTGCACTTGGATAGGTTCAGTGTCAGGGAAGCGGCTGACAACCGCTGAAACACTGTTCTTAATGAACTCACATGAGCAGACCAATCAGTAGAGTGTACTACCACATAATCAAGATACGCTGTACAGTTAGGCACATCTGCACAATATTCACTAGGCGGTGGAAGGTAGCCGGAGCATTTCGCATCCCGAATGCCATTACTGAATATTGTAGAAACCTATCAGGTGTAACAAATGCAGATATCTCTGATGCCTGAGGTGAAAGGGGCACCAGCCAATAAGCTTTCAACAGATCTAGCTTGGTGACATAACGGGCCGAACCAATTGTATCTACACAATCATCCAAGCGTGGCATGGGACATGAATCATGAAGTGACTCGGTTCACTTTCCGGTAATCAGTGCAAACACGAAAAGTGGAATTGGGCTTTGGAAACAAGAGGCATGGGGAGCTCCATGGACTTGAACTTGGTTGTGCCATGTTATGTTCTAACAGATATGAGACTTCTTGCTTCATCACTGATCTTTTCACTGCATTTACTCTGTATGGATGTTGTTTAATTGGCACCGCACTGCTCACGTCAATGTCTTGTTCCAAAACAGTAGTGCGGGTAGGAACATCTCCAAACAGACAAGAAAAATCATGAACTAGACAGGAGAAGGGCCGGGAATCACAGCAACTGGAACAGCAGATGTGACGGTGGTTACAAAGGCCGCACCTTGAGTCTTGGGTTGGGTTTCGCTTCTAACATGGCTTTAACATATTTACAGTGCCTTCGGAAAGTATTCATAGGGTCTCTGATTTGCATAGGAATCAATCACTGTGTGGATCAGGTTGTCATTTCAAACTGAGCAAATGGAGAGGAACAAAAGTGCTCAGGAATATGACCCCAAGGCCTGGGGAGACTTACAGAAATCTACAAAGTTGAAAAAGCACAGTCAATGAGACAACATCATCTCAGTCACTCTATAAAATGTGTCTATAACCAAGTGGCCAAAAATAATCCCTTAATGGAAAATATCTCATATCCATAATTGTGTTTGCAACAATGAATTCAGGTGATACAGCAAAGAAAGTGGCTGGAAATATGTTTATTTGGTTTTACTACAAATCATTAAGTTTGGTGCAAATCAGCACATGCAATGCAGTTTCCACACCATGTCTCGTGTGAAGAATAGTGGTAGCTGTATCAAGTTATGAACGAAGTTATGTAGCAAACACAGGGTCTGACAGGTCAACTACTTCACCCAACCTACATGCCTGAGCTATGTGACGCACAAACAGGAAATACACCAGGGCAATTCTGAGCCAATACATACTGCAGAATTTCTGGGTGGTCTAACACTTCCAAAACTGGTAATACCTTGCCACCAGCAATGTCATTTCCCAGAATAAATGTGACACCTTTTATAGGTGTCACACCCACCTTATAGACTCAACTGACCAAGCTACAATGTAAGTGTAGCTGGTGAAAAGGCACAGACACAAAACCCATTTCAATACCCTATACCAAAATACAAAGAGTCATCAGAAAAAGGTAATACATTGGACTGAATAAAATACATATCCCAGTATCCCTTATGACACGGACTGGACGCTGGTCCAGGGAAACCATTCCATCAAGCATAAATGGCTTGAAACTGGGATCCAGAGAGTCATCCACACTAGCCACTTCAGGCATCATTGTCACTGGATTCAACAAGGTCTGCACTAAACCAACCTCCTTTGGTTGCTCAACGGGCTGCCTGCGCTTTAACATATAACAGTCAGCAATGACATGTCCGGTTTGATGACAATAAAAACACTCCCGTTCCTCTTTGGAGCGTGGAGACAACGGTCGCGGCGGACTAGACTGTGTCCTAGCAGTGGCAGAGGGTGTAAAAGTCCTATACTCAGAACAGGGATATACAAACGTCTGCTTGTGTGTCAATACAAACTCGTTGGCAAGTTGCTTGCGCCAATGACACAACCTTTTGCTTGTTTATATACATTCACTACACTAAACATTCAGGCAAGCTGTTCTTAAACTTCTCCAGTAGGATTAACTCACATTGGGAGCTAAAGTCTGAATATTTGCTTGCTTTGCACCAGCAACCAAACAGGGTTTCCTTCTCACGGGCAAACTCCATAAAAGTCCTATTAGCTCAACTTTTTGTGATTGCGAAACTTCTGCCTATACGCCTCAGCCACTAGCTCATACACACCAAGAACAGTACTCTTAACCACCTTGTAACGCAAACCATCCTCCAAGGATAAAGCAGACAAATCATCTTCAGCTTTACCAGTCAATTTGCACTGCAGCAAAAGAGTCCAAACATCTTCAGGCCTCCTCAGACAGGTTGCGATACGTTCAAATGTGCCAAAGTATGAATCAACCTCAGTTTCCCGAAACTGGGGTACTAACGCTTTGATGTGCTTACTCACATCAAAACTGTCAGAGACTCTCAGAGTGTCTGAGTGAGCAGGTGTAGAACGCAGGTGTAGAGCTTCTAATTCTACTCTACGTAGATTTAATTCTTTCTCTGCCTCAACCTCCATTTTGCAGACCTCTAGCCGGTGACTGTACTCAGCCTAGCTCTGTCTCTCCTGCACCTCTGTATACGGGCCAGACATATTTTGAGGCGAGAATCACCACTTGGACCTGAAAAAGTCAGGGAAAGAGGGTCATATCGAGGCAAGTTAGCAGGGGGTTTATCATCCCCCGCAGAAACAACCTCAACATCCTAATGAGAGGGGAACAGCACTAGCACACTCGCCTCCACCAAGCACCTGCCTGTCTACCAACCCGCCCACTACAAGCTCAACAAGCTTGCTCTTAACAATAGTCTTTAAGCCGATCCAGAGATGGATCTTCCAAATTTCTGCAACAGCGGAAAATGAACCTAATGGAAACTACGCACCAAACAAAACCAACCAGCAGTCACCCTGCACACCACCATAGAAAATGTGTGTAACGCAATGCCACCACACAACACCTCTCCCCAAACAATAAATCTATCATCCCGGACAAGCCCCCATTTATGTTACGACCCTTCTATCTCGGGTAAACTAAGGGCATAACACAATAGAGTGAGACTGCTGAATGTAGGTGCGTTGCAACACAAATGCTATGAACTGGGACTAAAATGAAAGAATATTTATTATTTAAACAAATGATCGCTACAAGGGAACAAGGGAACTGTGAACGGTGCCAAAGAAAATAACTTATTAAAAGAAAGTCCTAGCTACCTAACCACACAAGATCTTCTAAAAAAACACATGAGGGGCACCCGTTCCTAGCCTAATGTTATAACAGAGATGCGGCTACATGATGCATCCATGGGCAGCTTACCTATCCCCTTGTCCCTTTGCGTGAAAACCGAAACAAAAACACTATACCGTATATAGTTTTATCAAAACAAAACACTATATCATGTATAGTTTTAAACCATAACAAGAAACAGCTAAATGTGCATGTGGCTTGGCTACTTCACTTTCAACAATAGACACCAACAAAACACGGCAGACGACGACTCCCGAACAGAGGACAGGAGGAGCTTTAAATAGACGGACGGATGGTTGGTTCGGAACAGCTGCGCGAATGATGATAGATGGGACTGACAGGCCAATCGTGGACGGACACCTGTATGAGAGTGAGAGTGAGGAGGAGGAGACATAGACGGGAAAACAAAACACAGCACGACAGGAGAACCCACCGCATGCAGGATGAGGGACGTAACAATTTCAATGAAACAAGAAGTATCACGGCTGGACGCTTTAGAAGCTTGCATTTCGGACATAAAAAAGTGGATGGTGGGCAACTTCCTACTGCTGAACTCAGACCAGACTGAGATGCTCATCCTTGGCCTGAAGAAACAGAGAAACATACTGTCTGATGCTCAGTCTCAACGGCTACACGATCACTCCTAAGCAGGCAGTAAAAACCTTGGCATTACTATTGAACCTGATCTTTCATTTGATACACATATCAAAACCATCTTGAGAATTGCATTCTTCCATCTCTGTAACATATCTAAGATTACACATATCATTTAATGATGCAGAAAAGTTCATTCACACGTTTGTATCCTCGCGGCTTGATTACTGCAATGTTCTAGAACAAAATACTTATCAGGCTGAGTCTACTCCACCCTATATCCCTACCCGGGTCTCACCAGAAAGCTGCCCTTCACTATGGACCCCTGAACTCTTGCACCACACCACATTCCACATTAGTTTACTGTTCAGCACCTGATCAGCCAAAGGAGGAAGGGTCTCACTAGAGTCTGGTTCCTCTTAAGGTTTCTTCCTCTGAGCATGCAAAGAGCTCCCGGCCTGTTCCAGCTGTGATTGAAGGGGTGATATATCCCATAGTGAGATCTCCCTCTTCTCCTTCAGAGAACCGGGGTTACATACAGTAAGCCAAAGTTTTGTTTGCTAATTATTTTTGCTAATGTTTGCTAATACATGCCCAAGGTTAACCCTAACCCTTACCCTTAAGTTAATGCCTAACAATGCCTAACCGCCACGTTGGTTGTTGCTAACACATTTTTCTTTTTTTATCTAGATGTCTGTTATTTTGATGAAATAAGACATTGCTTAGACAAAGTATAAGGACGTTTTGCAATGTTATTGTGTTGGTGTGTGTGTGTGTGTGTGTGTGTGTGTGTGTTTGTGTGTGTATGTGTGTTTGTGCAAATACAGTATTAATGTATACACACACATGGATTGGTTTATAAGTAATAGAGCATTTGACTTTCTACAAATGACAGCTGTTAGCTTCCAATGACCTCTCTTATCATTAGTCTGCTTCTGTCTGTGCTGTTGACCTTCCCTTGTAGGGAGGTGAACCAATGAACAAAGCACTTTCATCACATCCCCAGAATCCCTTATATTCTGTACTGGGTCCTGTGCTGAATTAAAGATGTGCTATTTATAGAACTACTTTTACATTCATCATCATCATCATCATCATCATCATTATGATTCATGTAATCTTCTTGTGGCTCCTCTTACTCATATGATGATTTCCAAGTCAACTAGGTTGACTACAAGAGAATCTGTGTTTTGTGTTTATGTTATCTTTATTCTTGCCTCCATTTTTTTCAACAGTTCTATCACTGATATAATTCCTATAACCACCATTTCCATTACCACAATACAGCTGCTAGTTCAAATACTGTGTTAGCTGTTTCGAGAATTTAAGAACATGATGTGACAATTTAAAATACAATTAAAACTCACTAACTAACTTTGTTGAAAAAAGTAAAATTACTTTCCTGAAAAAGTGGATTTCAGTGGAGAATAGAAAGCTTTTGCATCACTCCTCTTTTCCCTGAAGTGAAATGACTTGGTTTTAGAGAATCTGTTGAATATTTTAACTTTCAGAGCAATTACAGTCTTCTGAATTTGACTGAGCATCTCTG
Organism: Argentina silus; assembly: GCF_951799395.1. Taxonomy (NCBI): domain Eukaryota; kingdom Metazoa; phylum Chordata; class Actinopteri; order Argentiniformes; family Argentinidae; genus Argentina; species Argentina silus. Next base: position 23,885,200 of record NC_139653.1, read on the forward strand.
AACTGAAATATGTAGTAGCTCCTAAAGACATCAGGTCTGTGCCAAACAGAACACTTCATAATAACAAGTGGCAGATGTCTATGACTATCTATCTATCCATCCTCCATCTATCACTCTGCCTGCCAGTCTGCCCACCCGCCCCCCGCCATCTCTCTCTCCCTCTCTCTGTTTTTCTAGCCCTCTCTAACACATACTGACACACACACACACACACACACACACATACACACAGTTGTGTGTATCATTTTATTGTTTCACTCTGACTCTGACCCGTTGGGCTCTTTGCTGAGCCCCCTGTCACTCAAATCTGTTACAAACAGAGAAAAGACAAAATAACAACAGAACCAGCATTTTCTTTTCTGCTGACCACACTGTTCATATACTCAGGCCAGTCCAACAGGGATGTTACTGTCAGCCAAGCTTGAAGCTAGATACTCAAACACACAACACAGCTCTGACAAACACACACACACACACACACACACACATACACACACACACACACACACACCTTGGCCAGTCCTGGATGTCACACTCAAGTTGGTTAGGGGACATTTGCATATCTGGGACGAGCCCCATGAATGAGAATTTAGATGCATGTTTTACAGCCCATACATAATGCACCTCTCTACAACTGTCCAGAGAGAGAGAGAGAAAGAGAGAGAAAGAGACACACACACAGACACACATGGCAAAAATGAGGGGAACAGAGAGTAAGAAAGTCCAAAAGAAATTGAGAGACAGGAGGGAAAGACATGGTGTTCTCCTGCGCCATTTGCAGGAGACATCCTAGTACCATCCCCACCCCTCATGTTTAGAATGGATTTACAGATTTCTTGTCATTTGACTGCAGGAGCTTATATGAGACCCCTATATGACCAGGAGACTTATTTCATTTTTCTTTCATAGCAGTTATGAATGTAGAAATATTCAAACAATTTCCAGATATTGACTTTGACAATAGTTCTCCATAGTGCTTTAATAGAAACTTGACATTTGAAAACAGTTATTGCTGTTTGTTTGGTCATTTTGGCCATGGAAAGGGCAAGCCATATTTCAATTGCATAACAGTCATAGATTCTGCTGGTAACAACAAATCACATATAGAAAAAAGGCTTTCCAATCGATCTCCTCCTCTCTCCCCAGTGAGCATGTATCCAATCATGTCCTTTTCTGATTGAAAATGGGGAAGCACAACTTCTGTACAATGCCTCTGAAGTACAGGGAAGGGACGGGTATTGCATATACAGTGCATTCGGAAAGTATTCAGACCCCTTCACTTTTTCCACATTTTGTTATGTTACAGCCGTATTCTAAAATGGATTCAATTATTTTTTTTCCCTCATCAATCTACACACAATACCCCATAATGACAAAGCCAAAACAGCTTTTTAGAAATGTTTGCTAATTTATTAAAAATAAACAACTGAAATATCACATTTACATAAGTATTCAGACCCTTTACTGAATACTTTGTTAAAGCACCTTTGGCACTGATTACAGCCTCAAGTGTTCTTGGGTATGACACTACAAGCATGGCACACCTGTATTTGGGGAGTTTCTCCCATTCTTCTCTGACAATCCTCTCAAGCTCTGTCAGGTTGGATGGGGAGCGTCAGTGCACAGCTATTTTCAGGTCTCTCCAAAGATGTTCAATCGGGTTCAAGTCCGGGCTCTGGCTGGCCACTCAAGGACATTCAGAGACTTGTCCCGAAGCCACTCCTGCGTTGTATTGGCTGTGTGCTTAGGGTCGTTGTCCTGTTGGAAGGTGAACCTTCGCCCCAGTCTGAGGTCCTGAGCGGTTTTCATCAAGGATCTCTCTGTACTTTGCTCTGTTCATCTTTCCCTCGATGGTATTGTCCAGGTGATGAGTGGTGCCTGGTTTCCTCCAGACGTGACGCTTGGCATTCAGGCCAAATAGTTAAATCTTGGTTTCATCAGACCAGAGAATCTTGTTTCTTATGGTCTGAGAGTCCTTTAGGTTTCTTTTGGAAAACTCCAAGTGGGCTGTCGTGCTTTTTTACTAAGGAGTGGCTTCCGTCTGGCCACGCCTGATTGGTAGAGTGCTGCAGAGATGGTTGTCCTTATGGAAGGTTCTCCCATCTCTACAGAGGAACGCTGAAGCTCTGTCAGAGTGACCATTGGGTTCTTGGTCACCTCCCTGACAATGGCCCTTCTCCCCCTATTGCTCAGTTTGGCTGGGCGGCCAGCTCTAGGAAGAGTCTTGGTGTTTCCAAACTTCTTCCATTTAAGAATGATGGAGGCTACTGGTTCTTGGTGACCTTCAATACTGCAGACATTTTTTTGTACCCTTCCCCAGATCTGTGCCTCGACACAATCCTTTCTCAGAGGTCTACGGACAATTCCTCTGACCTCATGGCCTGGTTTTTGCTCTGACATGCACTGTCAACTGTGGGACCTTATATAGACAGGTGTTTGCCATTCCAAAATTTACCACAGGTGGACTCCAATCAAGTCGTAGAAACATCTCAAGGATGATCAATGGAAACAGGATGCACCTGAGCTCAATTTCAAGTGTCATAGCAAAGGGTCTGAATACTTATGTAATATTTTTTTTTTTTTTATAAATTAGCAAACATTTCTAAACCTGTTTTTGCTTGTTTTTTTAATTATTTGTGGTATAGATTCAACAAGGTGCTGGAAACATTCCTCAGAGATTCTGATCCATATTGACATGATAGCATCACGCAGTTGCTGCAGATTTGTCGGCTGCACATCCATGATGCGAATCTCCTGTTCCACCACATCCCAAAGGTGCTCTATTGGATTGAGATCTGGTGACTGTGGAGGCCATTGGAGTACAGTGAACTCATTGTCATGTTCAAGAAACCAGTTTGAGATGATTTGAGCTTTGTGACATGGCGCGTTATCCTGCTGGAAGTAGCCATCAGAAGATGGGTACACTGTGGTCATAAAGGGATGGACATGGTCAGCAACAATACTCAGGTAGGCTGTGGCATTTAAACGATGCTCAATTGGTACTAAGGGACCCAAAGTGTGCCAAGAAAATATCCCCCACACTATTACACCACCACCACCAGCCTGAACCATTGATACAAGGCAGGATGGATCAATGCTTTCATGCTGTTTACGCCAAATTTTGACCCTACCATCTGAATGTCGCAGCAGAAATCGAGACTCATCAGACCAGGCAACATTTTTCCAATCTTCTATTGTCCAATTTTGGTGAGCCCGTGCGAATTGTAGCCTCAGTTTCCTGTTCTTAACTGACAGGAGTGGCATCCGGTGTGGTCTTCTGCTGCTGTAGCCCATCTGCTTCAAGGTTCAATGTGTTGTGCATTCAGAGATGGTCTTCTGCATACCTTGGTTGTGACGAGTGGTTATTTGAGTTACTGTTGCTTTTCTATCATCTCATACCAGTCTGGCCATTCTCCTCTGACCTCTGGCATCAACAAGGCATTTTCACCCAGAGAACTGCTGCTCACTGGATATTTTCTGTTTTTCGGACCTTTCTCTGTAGACCCTAGAGATGGTTGTGCATGAAAATCCCAGTAGATCAGAAGTTTCTGAAATACTCAGACCAGCCCACAACTGGCGCCAACAACCATGCCACTTTCAAAGTCACTTAAATCACCTTTCTTCCCCATTCTGATGCTCGGTTTGAACTTCAGCAGGCCTCTTGACCATGTCTACATGCCTAAATGCATTGAGTTGCTGCCATGTGATTGGCTGATTAGATATTTGCGTTACCGAGCAGTTGAACAGGTGTACCTAATAAAGTGGCCGGTGAGTGTATATGGTACAGTACAATCCTAGAAATGTTGTCATGGATGGAAGCATCAGAGACCGTGCAATAAAGTTCTATAATACTCTGACGGAATTACCTGCTTTTATTTCTCAAATTCAAAACGTGCGTACAGTAAATCTTCTTCCTGCCCCCTCGATCCCGTCTCTCCTATAGGCAATAGGCCTAACCCTTACCCTAATAGAACCCTAACCCTTTACTGTAAAATAAGCACTACTATTGTTATTTTATAGTAAAGGGTTAGGGTTACCTAATTCTTCATTCTTTTAAAACTTTGTTTCATTTCACAGTATTATTTGAAAGCAGTCCAAGTGTTTGAGGGTTGTTTTTGGATTAACAGGAGAGTGATAGCAGGAAATGTGTATCAAATAGTGTTACGCGGGGACGTTCGGGTGGAAACAATAATGGCACAGGGAGCGGAGAAAAGCGATATTGCCCAAAGGCGTCTTTAATAATAATAATAATAGGGAAAAAGGGAAGGGAGGAAGAGTGGAGAATCCGGAGAGAGTAGTCGAGGGTCGGTCCAGGGGTCGGCAGGAGAGCGGGTAGTCAGACAGGTAATCAGGCAGGCAGGGGTCGAGCAGGCGGGGAGGTCCAGTAACAGGAAAAGGGGCTAGGTCCGTGGAAGGGTCCAGGCGGGATCCAAGGGGGGTCAGGACTGCAGGAGGAAAACACAGGAGACAAGGGGTGAGGCAATGACGAGGAGATGAAAAACACTGGAGGGCTGAAGCGTAGTGATGAGAATACTCTAGGGCTTACCGTATGGTCACAGTACGTTCTGGCACTGGAGTGATGACCGGGCAGGGTTCTTAAAGGGGGTTGATTGGGGATGGGTCGCAGTTGTGCTGATTGGAGATCGGGTCCAGGTGCGCTGTCGACTGGGAGGGAGACGCTCCAGAGATGACCGCCGCGGCCTTGAGATGGTGCCAGAGGGTTGGTTCGGAGGGGGAACCGTAACAAATACATTTGAAAAGAGGCACACTTGTGGACAATGGCTTTGTAAATCAGTGGGTAGGGCCGCTTGGGACATTCCAAATATTAACACATTTCAAATACATTTAAATAGAATCAGAGGCTACGGCCATGGGAGACATTCAAAGTAGGAATACTTATCAAATACAGAGTGATAGGCCTGCCCACTCTGCTAAAATACATTTGAATAGAATTAGTGGGCCACATGCTACATCCCAAAAAATTACTACTTATCAAATACACCTGAATAGACGGATGAATTACTGTTCAAAGTTGAATACTGAATCGTAAAGATATGTTTACACAACAGCACAACAACACTCATGACATGGTGTGGACTAAACTGTTTTAATTAGGCTACTTTTATATTTAGCTCCTAATAACCAGTAGGCTATACACCGGTGATTCCATCATAATTAAAGAATACCATGAAAATATAGCTGTCTGTGGACAAACGTAGCAAATTTGTATTGGAAGCGGCATAAGAGAAGTAAATATATCTATTTTAGCTTTTTTTTTTTATGTATACAAATCTATCAAATAAAATGTAACCTGAGCAGTATTGTATTTATAGGTCTACTGTATATATATTGATAAACCCTATCACAATCAAAGAATACCATGACAACTTAAATATCTCGGGACAAACATAGCAAGCATAGCTTGTATAGAAAGCTTTATACAATACTGTAAATACATATATTTTAGCTAGATTGTTGAATGTGATAAAATATTAGTAATTGATATTCGAGTCATGTGTGCTAGTATGCCTACAAGTAACATGGCTAACTGTGACCAGTCGCTAATATAGATGAATTTTTTTTTTTTTTTTTTAAACAAATCTTCTAATAGTTTTACACACACCATTTCTGGGATGATGGGGAAAGCGAAATAATGAAGAATATTCAATTATATTATGGTGGGAGTAGGCTACATTTAGCAGCAAAATATTTCCATCATGTCAGTTTTGCAGCAATCAACATTTGTTTGACAGTCGCCAGTGAAGTTCTACTTTACCAGCGTAGATTATAAACCCACTTTGATTTTCCATTCCTTGATCCTGCCTGGTCTAATTACCGGTGCGTTAAAGTTAACACTACGAGAGGGGAATGAAAGTGTCTACATTAATTATCTTGGGTTTCTGTTATTGGAACCTTGCTTGGACGGGTTGTTCTTGAGTCAGTGAAAGGTAAATATGTTTTTACACAATAAATATTGAAGTATGATATCAGTGCAATATCAACGGCATATTACTTGGAGAGAGCAGAGTCAGCGCGCACAAGATTCACATCGAGCAATTGTTTAAATGTGCACTGTGTCGCACTCATGAAATGGACGTTGTTAATGTTGTTTTTGTTTAAATTATATTACCAATATATCTTGTGCAGTTCAGTTAGGTTGTATTTTAGCATCTAGTGAGTTATTGTAGGCTATATTATTTGTGAGTCTATTGTATGTTGTGTGACATTGAGGTCCTGTCACATCAAGCATTTAACTGCTCTGCTTGCAGAGTACAGGTTAGGTTGGTCTTGATGTCCCTAAATAAAGATAACACACATTTTGCTAAAGTATGAAATTGATACAGAAATAAAAATGCAGAAAAGTGTTTATTTAAAGTATAATGTAAATCACAGTACATTGTGTAATTTGTAGTGTACACAACAAGAACAGCCCGGGAGGTGTTGGTCACCCACTCTCTGTACCTCTCATTGGTTATGGCCCTGTGGAACAGTAGGTAGCCATAATGGGTCTGCATGGCTGGAGCACATCCTGTATATGAGATTGTCGGTCTCTGGTGAAAAATCTGCAATGATGATGTTGGGGTGATTGTTCACAAAAGTGAGCCAGCTTTGATATGCGCCTCTCGGTGGAAGAGTTCCCTGTAAATTAATGGAACAAACACTGTAGTCATGGGGCCTTTTTTTACCATAAAATTACCAACAGGGGTCATTTTGGCATCAACTTCTCACATAACTTAATGACAGCACAATTCAAACAATGGGCTACTTACCGCATTTTTTGCCACCATGCGCTTTTTATGTGGTGCAGTCCTTACCGGGGGTGTTGTAGGCTGTGCAGTGTGGTGCGAAATATTGTTTCATGGTTAGTAATCTACATTAGCCAAAAATTAAGAAAGACAATAAACAAGACATACCTTTTGTTTGACCATTGTTGCAGTCTTAGCTGGAGCAAGAGTAGCAAGAGTAGAGTAGACTACATATCTGTGAAGACAAGGGAAACATCCATTAATTAGGAGGATATAGGCCTACTTTGCAGTGACTAGAAGACTAGCTTTTTTAAATGAAAAAGGAAGGTCATCTTTTTTTATTAGGCTACTGTACCTTCATCACGGAAGAATAAGGGGTTCTGTCCTCGTAGAAAGTAGATATCTTAATTGGAATTTGTGCGCAGCATGAGTTCTTTGTAGGCTAATTGTCCTTAGTTCTACTCTACCTGGTAAAAGTAATGTCAGACTCCGGTTTTGAAACAAAAGCAAATGCCCAGGAAAATGACCCTGGCCTTTTCTATTGCATACACTGTAAATGCATGAGAGAGAGAGAGCATTCACAATATCTAATTATATTCATAGTGTTTGACATTGTTCTTCTTTTGTCCAAGCTATATCATTGAAGCCATCGATTCCTACATGGAGGAGGATGATGAGCTGTCTGCAAAATCCAGAAATCAGACATCAGTCCACATACAGAAAACATCTGCAGAAACATGGGTGGGCATTTGGAAAGACACGTTAAGAATAATGCACCTAATCCATATATTACTGAATTGTTGTAATTATTATGTTATTTAACTATAATTGTGTAAATTACAAATATATTAATTTGCTATTATTGTGGTAAACACACAGGTGAAAACTATTTAAAAAATGTAAAAAAAATAAAATAAATGACGAACCAATAATGTATAGTACAAATAGCCTACATTTAAAGATGCATCTTCCTGGGCAATAACTCCAAGGCACTCTGTCCAAATGATACATTTCAGGGTGGGGAATGCTCTTATAACGATAACGGAATTATGTGTATAGCTTGTTAAAGATAATGATGGAATTCTCTTGCAGAATGGACCCTATGATTTGTGACAAGAACAAGAACTGTTGCGTAGAGCACACACATGCATGAATTGAAACTGGGGATTATTTTCATGAAGCAATCTTCAGCGATGAGTAAACTGTAGCGCTTCTCCTTGACATGTTGGCAGGAGAGGGGTAGATGGACTCCCAAGGCCAAAACCAAGGCCAAAACATCCCCTCAAACTGCACATCTGGGGTGCCATATCTTGCCAGGGACCAGGGCCGTTGCATATTTTTGATCATCCAATCTAGTTAGTAATCTGTTCTTTTAAGATTTGATTACTTCTGACCACACCTTATTCTACTCTATATCATCTTTCAGGAATCATGGATCTAATTCACTTTGAAGAACACACCATCAAAGGAGTCGCTGGGCCTTATATCAGAGAGGATTTTATGGGTCAAACTCATTGTTTCTTCCAAGGTACAGTGGATTAACCTACATATTGTTTAATATATTTTTTAATATGCATCTTTAAGGTCAGTTGTCAATCTAAAATATTGTAAAGTGTTCAATCACATCATCAATCATAATATTATTTCAACAAATGCAGACAATCATCCGAAGCACACTACGCCTAGAGTTTGCATCGCAAATGAGGGAATAAACTGGGTCAAGACGCCAGCAGAGTAAATTAATGACACAATCCTGGATATTGCTGCTGTTTAATGTGCTGTAGCTATTAAAAAAATCTATGCATTGAAATCAATTGCCATGAAATTATCTTTCACAAACAGGTCTTCTGATTTCAACCCCATCGAGCTTGTCTGGCATACATTGAAAGAGTACATCAGAAGGGAGGCGAAACCAACAGAGATGGGCTTATTGCGGCCACTGGTACATTTTGGGAAGAGAAGCTGACGAGCAGCCTGCAACAAGTACATTGATCACTTATGGAAGATGATCAATAACGTCACTGTTGAATAAAATCTAAACAGCACAAACCAGCACATTGTGTCCAGTGTTACTGGACATTGTATTGCTCACTTTATCTTTTAACTTATTGCCTTATTTACTGTTGAGAGGAAGCTTGCAAAGTATGTAATACGTTCACTATAATTCACTCTTTAATTCACTATAATAAACTACATTTTGCCAGACATTTGTTTCACTCGAACCTCTGTTGTAATTATACAGATGTGTTTGTTACAGTTGTCATAGTAGGTTGAAATGTAGATTTTTCATTAAAACATGGATCAAATAATTTTTTTAAATGTAATCTTGTTTTTGTGCACACATTTTTTTTTATCTTAAAGCCATTGCCAACCTGTGCCGCACCGCTTCACACCACCTAAATAGGGGGTGAAAACCTGAAGCGGGTCATTAAGAGACTTCACACCCAGGCCATTGTTAACAAATGGGAGGGGGAAGGTGAAGGGGGAATTAAATGTCCAGAAAAAAATGTCAGTCAGTTTTGCACACGATGTAAGACACCAGGAGGCATTGTTGAGCAATTCTAATGGAAATGCTTACAATGTCTTATAGAGCCCTTTCAGTGTTTACAAACATTGCTGCCTGATGAATTATGTGAAGAGTAGCTTATGAGTTGTTGTTTCAATTTGGAAACGGACAAATTATTTCTTTTTCAGTTGATTCCGCACATGTCAGCAGTCGGCTATATGGACATTCACAAAGCAAAGAGTGCAGTTCATGTCATTCATTTTCATATTTTACATTTACTATTGAGAGCTTTCATGAATCAATAAAAAATGCTTATATGCCATGTGCAATGACAAGAATAAATCTGAGAACGCTGTCAAGGGATAATGGGAGCAGACAGATGGGGCTAGAATGAGGGACATTAATATGTCATATTATGCTGTAGGCTATATCCTTATATATAGAACTCACAACTGTTAATCTGTAAACAAATATGTTCACTGTTTTACTGCCTGTATCCTACGAGTCATTTGTAGTTGCCTACTGTCTGTATTTGACTGTTATTTTTTCACCCCTGTTGGTCATATCATGTATCATAGTTGGCTACAAATTTATATCTTTCATATAGGTGTCATATCATTGCTGTAGCCTTGGACAGTTTATATGTGTGACATTTATGATCTGTAGGCTACACATTTTGATTCAGCTTCTGTTCTTGCTTCAGCTCCGCTTACAACAAGCTCAAATTGTTTCCCATTAACAAACAAAAGCGTGACAATTTATCTAGCCATTAGACAGTCTTTTTGAGATACAAATGTTCCAGTCCCACTCCTAATCAATTAAATTTAAATTAATCCACGAAAATAATAAAATGGTTGTGTTCATGAATGCATTTCAAATTATTTTTAGGCTATCCAGCTCGGAAGAGTGGGCTTTAGCAGTAGTCTAACCAGTGTGATATCTAGTCTACCAAAGCACAAGTTGCTATCGGTTTATTAAGGAGTGATCTAAGGCAGAGAGACTTGTAAATACTTTGCAAAGGCGGGCTGTCACAGTCATCTTCTGCTGTCCTATATAGGTTGTTATCATTAAGAGCGACAATAGGCTAATCAGTGACAAATGAGACTAAATCAGCTGGAAGTTTATGCAGTCTATCTGTCGGAAAAATTCATACAGTCGCAACATATGGTCACAACAAGCCAATCTCTGCTAGTTGAGAGAGCCATCCATTCGGCCAGCTGGCATGTTTCTTTCGATGTCATGTTGGTATGTAGGCTACAATCAAAAAGTATAAAAAATTAACTTCAACTGTCAATAGTTTCTCTTCTCTGCTTCTCTGTGCTGTGAGAGAATATGTGATGACGGTATGACTTTAGATTGGAGTTGGTCCCATTGCTTGGTCACTTGCATTTTCACTCTTCATCTCTGCACCACCACTACAATGGCAGCATGAACATATTAACCACTGGCCGACTGTAAAGAACAAAGCCAAGGGAAAGGTGGGGGGCGGGCAAGAGGGGAGATGCCGAGGTGGGAGCAGGCAAGGATACTGCTGGTCCACCTAATCCTAGATCTATATGTAATTGTACTATGTTGTGGCGGCCCAGCGACAAAACAGATGCTGTGGAAGTTCCAGAGTAGCTATATCACGGGGAAGGTAGTGGCAATATCCAGTAGTGTGCAATGTCACACGGGTGGCTAAAGCCTACACAATTCGATGGGGGAGAATCCCAAAATAATGAGGACCTCATGGTCAATCGCACCCATAATTTGATAAGTTAACCCAGTCATGTGAGCCCTGAGGTCATGGATATGAGGCAAGCCCCAGAGTAGTGATGGCCGTTAAGTGCTGACAGAACAGTCACAGCTGCTATCAAGAAGGAGGGACTGAATGGTTGGGCAACAGAGGTCATAGGTCATCATCATACGGAGAACAGATAGTTAACATATTTGTTGTAACCCAGTCAGCAGACAAATGTGGGCCTGATCTGGTCTTGTGGTGGCTCATATGGCTGACCAGACCTGTGCCAGACCTGGTCCGAACGTGGGGGACCAGCCCTGGGTGAGATTGGCATTTTGCTCATGGGCTAGGTCTGGGACATGCTATCTGGCCCTTATATGTTCCTGTAGTTACTGCAGCATTTTTGGTTTAAATGTGGGAGACCAGTTCTGGGTGAGAGTTGACACTTTGCTCATGGGCCAGCTCTGGGATGTGATATTTGGCCCTGATACTTTCCTGTCTTCACTGGGCCACTTGTGGGCCAGCTCTGCTATTGTATATAGTGTATGGCTATAAGAAGTTCAGATCGGTTCTAGGCTAGTGTAGGCCTGAATGTGGGGGACCAGTGCTGGGTGAGAATTGGTAATTAGCTAACTCTGGCTTGAGGTATGTAGCCCAAATAAGTTGCTGGGAGACTTGGATTTGCTAAGAAAATGTCATGAAAATTATAATTCTGTGAAAGCTATTACAAGTCTCCCCTTGCACCCTATGTTCCTCCCTCTTCTCCCCTTACTTGACTAGCCCTAACTTTTACATGAAGAATGTTGATCCACTGCTGGGAACAATATAGCAATATTTAGTCTTAGCCAATGAGAAGATGAACTCATGCACAATCCCAAGTCACATCCGAACCCAATTGAGCCAACAGTGTTCAGAAATACACAGACCAATTTGAGAAATCTACTCATCCCATCAGGTTTAGAAGAGTTTGACTGTGGGACACTGACAGACTCATCAAAACCAGATGAGATGAGAAATATACAGACCTTCTGAAAAGAAGAAATCTAAACTAATCTCATTTTGTTTTGATGAGTCTGTCAGTGTGACCAGTAAAAACTGACAAGATCTTGAGATAATCAACTTGAGATAAGTCTAGATTTCATCAGACAGACCATCTGTGTCTCAGACTAACTTCAACAAATTACTGGACTGATGCAACAAAATCTATACATATTTATTTCTGAACAAATTGGATAAGAATACAAACTGGTAGCACATCAGCTGCTTCTGATTTCCAAAAAGCTACATAAACACTTGACCCATCCTCCATTTATAGGAGACACCCAATTAGGCTCATATGTGGCCAATTAAGACACAACACACCTGATGCCCATCCAATCATTAAGGCAGTACGTAATCTCAGTGTAATTTGGTGGGAGTTCTTTGGCAGGAGGCTGAAAGCTAGGCTGCTTACGCATTTGTTTAGATTGCTGTGTTGCTAGTAAGCTGTGTAGCTAAGTGTTCTTGTAATTATTTTTCCTAAAGGTGTGTTTGTCATTGTCTTAAATGTTCTTCAGTTATATTGAAGTTAACATGACTAGAATAGATTTAGTTAGTTTTTGATACGCCCTTAAGTTAAATAAATACTCAGCACAGCCTGGATTTGACCTGAGTCTCTGTATGTTGCGTGTTGAGTCTCTGTACTGTGTTGCTACTGCCATCCTAAATGCTTAAACTGTTTGCCTTTCCTTAAATTATACGATTGTGATATGTAATGTTATAACCAGATGGATTCATATTTGGAAAGTAGTCTTTGGGCTAGCAGAAACTTATGCTGCATTCATGACATGTCGGAACTAGAAAACGTATTGTTGTTATATATTTCCAACTTGGAAACTTGGATGCCAAAGTTCCTCACTTGGAGAGTATCGGAACCAATCAATAGGCAGCTCTACTAAAATAACTTTAAAATTAATTTTCTGATTAACATGAATGCAGCATTAGCCATGCCTGGGATTTGTTTAAACAAACTACTGCTAACATCTGCGAATTGTAGCCGTACTAACAACAAATCTGAATGGTAGTATTCTGGTGTGCTGGTTGACCATGTATGCATGTTGCTGTGTGTGGTCCCGAAATCAGTGTGACCACGTCGGTCTCGTCTGTTTCTGAAATCAGAGTGAGAGAAAATGTCCATCAGTCGATGGACCTGAACTTCTACAGCTCTTTCAGTTTCATCTATGGTGCATGAATCCATGTAGCTTGCTCGGATATCCTCTATATGTCTCTTCCTGAATGGCTTATGAAACGCATCCTGAAGGCAATGCATGTTTAGCCGTTACATAGATGTTTTACTAGATTCAGTTCCTCTCAGCTTCTGTGGGTTTTTACGGTGTAGTGAACACTTTACTTGGTAGCTAAATAACAACTAAAATTAACAAACTATTGGACTTGATTGATTATCTATCAAAGATTAATTGAAAAGGCTTGTAATAAATACAATGGGCTAAACAGAATGTACGACCATTAGGGTCATTAATGGTTCATGAATAGATTGGGACTGAGTCTTATTCCTAATAAAGTTAAACAAGGAATAGACAAGTAATGGTTTAACCTGATCAGTTGAATTGGAGATTTGAATTACGTTTACTCTTAGTTGAAAATGGGTTTGGTTACGTCTATAAAGAAGTAGAATTTGATAAGATAAGAAGTATAAGCAATGGGTAATATATAATAGGATACAAGATAAATCAGTGTGATATTTCTATGGCACTGAAACCTAAAATGGAAAAAAGTAAAGCAACAAGTAAAATAAGGTGTTATTGAAATTGAGTAATGCAAATAAGTAACATGAAATAAGGATAAAATATAAATATTGCTATTATTTAACCTAAAGTAAAGGCCCCTATTGTTTGGCAGATCCATTATACCTCTTAATGGGATTGCTATCTAATAGGGTTGAGCAGTCAATAGGAGTAAGATAAGACTCTATATAATAACTTAGAATACGTCTTGCTCTTGGAGGAGTTGGCTTGTAGCTTCCACACTCTTTAAGTGGTCAGTCTATACACCTCTCTATAGCCTATACTGTTGTTGCTTGTACTTTTTTATATCCTTTATTTATACAAGAAAGATCTTACTAAGACCTGAATCTCTTTTACAGAAGAGCCCTGTAAGTGGGGATAACAAAAACACACAGACAGACACAATCACACAATATTTCAAGGAAATAAAAGCAGAGGGGGAAAATAAGTACAAATAATGAATGGAAAGAATAACAACAATGACATGAACCCTTAAGACATAAGCACAACCTAGATTAAAAGAAACAATACAATGGAGAAAAAAGAAAAAAGCAATAGATTTTGCATACAAAAGAACCCGCCAAAACAGTCATCATTTCCTCTTGAAATGGCCCAAGGTGACCTGACTAGCTGAGTTAGCACCATCAGAAGATATACATTGCATTCTATCTGTTAATTTTTTTTTTTTTTTTTAAAACATCTACAGTGCCCTGAGTAAGTAATGGGACAGTGAAACATTTTGTTGAAGTTAAAGTAGAGATTCTCAGCTTTTATTTGGTTTCATATTGGTTTCACCATTCAGAAATTACAACACTTTTTATGCAAAGTCCCCCAATTTCAGGGGACCCAAAACTGATGGGACAATTGGCTTGTCAGGTGTGTTTTGTCACATAATTTGTGCAGTCATAAGAGAGCTCTCAATGTCTAGTATTGATTCTAGGTTTTGTGTTTGCAAAAGGGAGAAGAAATGCTTCACTGTCCCATTACTTTAAATCTGAAGATTGACTTGGCCAGTCAAGAAATGTTGTCCCTGAAAAACTCCCTAGTTGTTATGGCAGTATGTTTGTGTTCTTATTGTAGCGCCATCCAATAAATGTGGAACCATTTGCTTGTACTCAAGCAGGTATTTGTACACTTCAGAATACATTCTTCGGCTGCTGCTGTTAGCAGTAACATCATCAATTAAGACAAGTCAGACAGTTCTTGTGGCAGCTGTACATGGCCAAACCATAGCACCCCATCCACCATGTTTCACAGAGGAGGTGGTATTCCTTAAATTTTTGGGCAGAATTTTTTTTCTCCAAACTCTTGCAATCACTCTCGTCTTATCTGTTCACAAGACCATTTTCCAGACCTCTGCAGGCTTTTTAGGTACTTTTTAGCAAACTGTAACCTGACCATCCTTTTTGAGGATAACTAGTGTTTTGCACCTTGCAGTGAAGCCTCTGTAATTCATATTCTGCGGATGATGGTCTCTGACACATTTACGCCTACCTCCTGGAGAATGTTCTTGATCTGTAGGACAGTTTTTTTTGTTTTGTTTTTTTCTTAATTACAGTATGGTGAGGGTTCTTCGGTCATCCACTGTAAAAGTCTTCCTTGACCTACTAGCCCGTTTGCGATTGCTGAGCTCACCAGTGTGTTCTTTCTTTTTTAATGATGTTACAAACTGTTGATTTTGGTAAGTCTAAGGTTTTGGCTATGTTTCAAATAGATTTTTCTGATATTTCAGCCTCATAATAGGTTCCTTGATTTTCATTGATGTGCATTTGATCGTCATGTTGACAGACACCAATAGCAGACTCCAAAGGCAAATGCAAAGCCTAGAATCAATACTAGACATTCAGAGACAGCTCTCTTCTTATATATATATATATATATATATATATATATATACACTGCTCAAAAAAATTAAGGGAACACTTAAGGGACACATCAGATCTTGATGAATGAATTATTGAAGTTGAAAATCTTTACTGATGTACATTGTATAATTTGTTAAGAACATAATGACGTAACAACGGTCAATGGAAAACAAAATCATCAACCCATTGAGGGCTGGGTTCAAAATCACACCGAAAATCGAAGTAAAAATTTCAAATCACAGGCTGATCCAACTTGTGTGAATTTTATCACGGCAACTCATGATGTGATTCAGTAGTGTGTATGGCCCCGCGTGCCTGTATGCACTCCTGACAATGTCTGGGCATGCTCCTGATGAGTCGGTGGATGGTGTCCTGGGGGATCTCCTCCCAGACCTGGATCAGGGCATCAGTGAGCTCCTGGACAGTCTGTGGCGGTACTTGGTGGCGTCAGATGCACCAATACATAACGTCCCATAGGTGCTCAATTGGATTTAGGTCAGGGGAACGAGAGGGCCATTCAATGGTATCAATGCCTTCTTCATCCAGGAACTGCCTACACAATCTGGCCACATGAGGCCGGGCATTGTCCTGCACTAGGAGGAACCCAGGGCCCACTGCACCAGCGTAAGGTCTGACAATGGGTCTGAGGATCTCATCCCGGTACCTAACAGCAGTCAGGGTACCGTTGGCTATGACATGGAGGTCTGTGCGACCCTCCAAGGATATGCCTCCCGAGACCATCACTGACCCACCGCCAAACCGGTCATGCTGGATAATGTTACAGGCAGCATTACGTTCACCACGGCGTCTCCAGACTCTTTCACGCCTGTAGCGGCCTTCCAAAGTTTCTTAAAATCCAAATTAAGGCCATGGATCGAGTGAACAGGTGGTCCCTTTCAAACACACTTCCGACACTTTCTTTAGAAAAATATATCCATTTATTGCCACAAAAGATGAATCAAAATGACTTGATAATTCCAGCAATATTTTAAGGTAAACGAAAGTTAACTTATATATTCCACAGATGATCAAAAGCTTTCAAAAGTGAGAAAAGTGGTCAAAAAATAGTTTGCCACCACTGTCACCTGACCCGACATTTGCGTTACCAATTCCCAATCAACCCAAAGGCCTACAAGTGACGTATATTCCATCTTTACCGTAAAACTAAGAGTAAACAGTCATATACATTCAAAATCGTACCAAATACCATACACATTCAAAATCACTAAAGAATAATTATAGAATAACTAAAGAATAATATTCTTAAGGGCATGATTATGCATATTAATATCAAAATATCAAAATGGCTACGACAACGCCTGTCACATGTGCTCAGTGTGAACCTGCTCTCATCTGTGAAGAGAACAGGACACCAATGGCGGACCTGCCAATTCTGGTGTTCTCTCGCGAATGCCAATCGAGCTGCACGGTGCTGGGCAGTGAGCACAGGTCCCACTAGAGGACGTCGGGCCCTCATGCCACCCTCATGGGGTCTGTTTCTGACAGTTTGGTCAGACACATGCACACCAGTAGCTTGCTGGAGGTCATTTTGTAGGGCTCTGGCAGTGCTCCTCTTGTTCCTTCTCGCACAAAGGAGCAGATACCGGTCCTGCTGTTGTGTTGATGCCCTTCTACGACCCTGTCCAGCTCTCCTCGTGTAACGACCGGTCTCCTGGTATCTCCTCCATGCTCTTGAGACTGCTGGGAAGACACAACAAACCTTCTTGCGACCGCACATATGGATGTGCCGTCCTGGAGGAGCTGAACTACCTGTGCAACCTGAGTGGGCTGCAGGTACCGCCTCATGCTACCAGTAGTGACAAGGACACTAGCAGAAACACACAACTAGAGAAGAATCAGTCAGGAAGGATAAGGAGAGAGCAATTGTCTGTGGCCACCACATGCAAAACCATTACCTTTTTGGGGGTTGTCTTGCTTTTGCCTCTCCAGTGCACCTATTGTCACTTTCATTTGCACCAAAGCAGGTGAAATTGATTCATAATCACTTGTGCTTCCTAAATGGGCAGACTGATATCCCTTAAGTTTAACTGACTTGGTGTTACACTGTGACGATTAAGTGTTCCCTTAATTTTTTTGAGCAGTGTATATACATATACATATATACCTACATACATGCAGTGCCCTGCGTAAGTAATGGGACAGTGAAGCATTTTTTCTTTGTTTGGCTCTACACTCCAAAGGTTTGCACTAATGAGGCTACAGTAGAGACTCTCAGCTTTTATTTTTTGTGTACATATTGGTTTCACCATTAAGAAATTACAACACTCTTTTTCAGTTTACTGTTCAGTATATCCATTATATATTAATTCCTGTTTCCCTGTGGCTGCAGTACCCCAGCCTGACTCCAGCCGCCTGTTACCTACCCTGCCTGTTTACTTGTCCTGCCTGCCTTGCCTGCCATGTCTATCTGCCTGCCTGCCTGTCCTGTCTACCTGCCTGCCTGCCCTGCCGGCCCAGCCACCTCTTCTCTGCTTGCCATTCCACCTTGCTACTCCGTTCTCCCCTACATCCTCCCTCCTAGCACACCCTTGCCTCTCTACAATAAATACACCCTTCATTTGGGTTCAACAATCATCTGCCTTTGTTCTCTGTGTTCTGCATTTGGGTTCACTAGCCTGACCATTACAACTGGTGAGTTCAGCAATCGCAAATGGGCTGGGAGGCCAAGACAGACTTCTACAGTGGATGACCAAAGAATGCTCACCATAATTAAGAAAACCCCCAAAACAACTGTCCCACAGTTCAGGAACACTCTCCAGGATGTAGGCTTGAATGTGTCAGAGACTACCATCTGTACACCAATACCATCTATATAAAAGTTGAGAATCTCTCTCTACTGTAACCTTAGAGTAATTGTTAGATTTGAAATGAGTGGAGAGCCAAAAGAAGAAAAAATGCTTCACTGTCCCATTACTTACGCAGGGCACTGTATATATATATCTGTAAGAATCTGAATTTAGGCTGTTTTGAGAGCAAAGGGAGGCCCTACATATACACTCACCGGCCAGTTTATTAGGTACACCTTGCTAGTACTGGGTTGGACCCCCTTTTGTAGCCCAAGGTTCGACGTGTTGTACGTTCAGAGATGGTCTTCTGCATACCTTGGTTGTAATGAGTGGTTATTTGAGTTACTGTTGCCTTTCTATCGTCTCGAACCAGTCTGGCCATTCTCCTCTGACCTCTGGCATCAACAAGGCATTTTCGCCCAGACAACTGCCACTCACTGGATATTTTCTCTTTTTCTGATCATTCTCTGTAAACCCTAGAAATGGTTGTGCGTGAAAATCCCAGTAGACCGGCAGTTTTTGAAATACTCAGACCAGCCTGTCTGGCACCAACAACCATGCCACGTTCAAAGTCAACTAAATCGCAATTCCTGCAGATTTTTCAGGTGTACTTTCAAGCTGTGAATCTCCCATTCTACCACATCCCAAAAGTGTTCTATTGGATTCAGATCCGGTGACTGGGAAGGCCACTGAAGAACAATGAACTCATTGTCATGTTCATGAAACCAGTTTGAAACGACTATTGCTTTGTGACATGGTGCATTATCATGCTGGAAGTACCCATGGATGCACATGGTCAGCAACAATACTCAAATATGCTGTGGCATTCAAGTGATGATTGATTGGTATTAACCAATAGTTAGGTATTAACCAATAATTTCTTGGCCCAGAGTGTGCCAAGAAAACATTCCCCACACCATTATACCACCCGAATTGAGGGTCGCAAAGCCAAAGCTGCTGGTGCAGGGCCACTCAACTGCAGTCAGGGATGTAAAATGTGTATGTGTGCGTGCGTCTGTATGCGTGTGTGGTATATAACATTTTCTTTATACAGAGAAAGGAAAACATTTCACTGTGCTGCATTTAGTCCTTTCCAACCCATGTTTACTTCCATTCAATTATGACCAGATTTACTGGGGCCCTCACATCCCGGGAAATTCTTGCAAGGCAGAATTCTTTGGGGAATTATCAGGTATATGTGGTTAGGATAGAACTCTTCGTGAAGGGAAAGGTTCCAAGGTTGAGCATTTGGTATAACTTTAGCAATGGATGAATTCGCTCATGATGCCTGCCATGGGGATTTGTGCTTTTGTGAGTGAATGCGTGTTTGACAGGAAGAGGACTATAAATAGCCTGTGCAAATCACGCTGAATGACATATGAGGGACAAGGACCAGTTACATATGAAATATGTACAGTAGAAAGAAGAGTGAGGGGTGTGACACGCACAGCCTAAAACACAGAGATTGGATTGAAAAATGTATTCACAAGAAAATCTGTCTCAGTGTGTTTTTGTACGTGTGTATTCTCTAATGGTCTCATGCATACACAGAGAGCCTGTACCACTTTAGCCTCAGTGGGTCCATTTATAGAATTGTCGTTGTCTTCAGTGTAGTGGAGACCGGCGCTGCATTGTCCATATTTAAATATTTGAAGTGAAGCCCTTTTGTTCTTGGGGTAAATACAACTTTGAACCAGTCGTATGGTCGCTGAAAACACAAAAGCACATCTGGTAAATTTGATTTTGGATCTTGCAAGGATCAAATGTTTTATAATTGTCAGAGAGGCTTAGAGAGAAGCACTGTGATACTTCTATAGGCTTTTCATCATTTATGTCTATGACTGTGCAGTGCAGCTGTTGCAGTGCGTGTGCGTGTGCATGTACTTATTTCAAGCCAGAGTGAAATTAATTCACAACAGCTTGGTTTGGGCACGTACAGTATCTCTCTGTCACCACAGTGGCATGGGTCTAACTTTAATTGCCACCCTCTTGATTCACACGCCAGAACTACAAATCACTCTTTCTTCCCCTTTTCTTTTTTTCTGTCTCTCCATCCATCCATTCTTTTTGTTTGGCAAAGCTGAACCCTAATTTCACAGCTGAGGGAGTGGAGACTGATGCTGCATTGTCCATACTTAAATATTTGAGGTGAAGCTCAAGCCTTCTGCCTCTCTTCCTTTTGTTCTTGGGGTAAATACAACTTTGAACCAGTCGTATGGTCGCTGCAAACACAAAAGCACATCTGGTAGATTTGATTTTGGATCTTGCAAGGATCAAATGGTTTATAATTGTCAGAGGAGCTTAGAGAGAAGCACTGTGATACTTCTATAGGCTTTTCATCATTTATGTGTATGACTGTGCAGTGCAGCTGGTGCAGTGAGTGTGTGTGTGCTTGTGTGTCTGATTACTTATTGTACTGGGGTTTTTATCTGGGTCTCAGGTACTATCCCTCTTATGTCCAAGGGTCTTTTGTCATCTTGTGTTGTGTATTGTGCATATTTCCCCTGATGTGTGTGTGTATTTCAGGTACGTATTGTATAATCAAACTCATGTCCGAGGGCCTCTGTCATTGTCATTCTGGGCCGTACATATTTCTCCATCTCATGCACTTGGGACGTTTTATTTTATTTTGCTGCCATGGCTCAAGGTCGATTGATAGGCCCATGCCAGCCTCTCTCTGCATATTTATCAAACGTCCAGCTCTCAGATAGGTATCAGACACACACGCATGAACAAGCACACACCTACCTACCCACCTACATTTACTGCTCTTAGAATTGAGTGGAAAGTGAAGTGAGAGTGAGAAGTTTGAAAACATGAAGAGAATATATGTATTGTTATGGAAAATATATTGATAGAACTGTTTGAAGGACATATACACTTTCGTATGACTGATACAACTTGTGTAAATACTGTGATTACATTTTCTCTTGCCACACCTCTAAAGTTCTATAGCCATTGTTTTGAGAAACGGCGGATGATTAACATATGGATGGCGGTGGTTTCGGAGGGAGTGGTGGAGGAGAGCGAGAACAAGGGAACAGACCCATCTTGCCAACAGGAAGGTGAATAAGTGTGAAATGTTGAACGCCGATTGATCAGTAAGAAAGCGCTTATTGATCAGTAAGAAAGTCTTCCCATTGTTCTTTCTCTCCCGCCCCCTCTCACGTAAGCACAAGTTCGCCGGTGATAGCCTTGGCGGCGCCTACCATGATGTTTCATCTGTATAAAAGACAACCCTGATAATCACCTCTTCAGACTTGCTCTAAACAGTCCCCCGGATTTACGCTGGGCTGCTGTTAAGCTCTTGTCTCTTGTTTGCAAGCAATAATAAATACCGGACTCAAATATTGTGGCTACTCAGGACTTTGTTTCTTGAATCTCACCTCCGAAGAGCTGAAGTACAGAGTGGTAAATCCTAGACATCCACCTCAGTATACGTGTGTGTGTGTGTGTGTATATATATATATATATATATATATATATATATATATATATATATATAATATATACAGTTGTGGTCAGAAGTTTACATACACTTGTAAAGAACATGCATGTCATGGCAGTCTTGAGTTTCCAATCATTTCTACAACTCTTATTTTTCTGTGATGGATTGATTGGAGCACATACTTCTTTGTCACAAAAAACATTCATGAAGTTTGGTTCTTTTATGAATTTATTATGGGTCTTCTGAAAATGTGACATCTGCTGGGTCAAAAATATACATACAGCACCATGAATTATCAATTTTGGTGATGTAGTAAGTTGTGTCAATCAAATCTGCTTTGTGGCATGGCCTCTTAACTTCTTATGAGTGATTATGATTGACTACAGCTGGTGACTTATTTCAGCCCATTTAAATAGGGCTCGTTTGATACACTCATTACACTCAGCCAAAAACGCAACAATGGGAAAGTCTAAGGAGTTCAGCACGGATCTGAAAAAGCACATCATTGACTTGAACAAGTTATGAAAGTCACTTGGAGCCATTTCAAAGCAGCTACAGGTCCCAAGATCAACTGTGCAAACAATTGTTTGTAAGTATAAAATGCATGGCACAGTTGTGTCACTGCCATGATCAGGAAGAAAACGCAAGCTATCACCTGCTGCTGAGAGAAAATTGGTCAGGATGGTCAAGAGTCAACCAAGAACCACCAAAAAGCAGGTCTGCCATGAATTAGAAGCTGCTGGAACACAGGTGTCAGTGTCCACAGTCAAGCGTGTTTTACACGAGAGGCTGCCGTGCAAGAAGGAAGCCGTTGCTCCAGAAGCGGCACCTTAAGGCTCGACTGAAGTTTGCTGCTGATCACATGGACAAAGAAAAGGCCTTCTGGAGGAAAGTTCTGTGGTCAGATGAAACAAAAATTTAGCTATTTGGCCACAATAACCAGAAATATGTTTGGAGGAGAGAAGGTAAGGCCTTTCACCCCAAGAACACTATACCTACCATCAAGCATGGTGGTGGTAGTATTATGCTCTGGGCCTGTTTTGCTGCCAGTGGAACTGGTGCTTTACAGAAAGTAAATGGAATAATGAAGGAGGATTACCTCCAAATTCTTCAGGAAAACCTAAAATTATCAGCCAGAAGGTTGGGTCTTGGACATAGTTGGGTGTTCCAACAGGACAATGACCCCAAACCCATAAAACGTGGTAAAGGAATGGCTAAATCAGGCTAGAATTAAGGTCTTAGAATGGCCTTCACAAAGTCCTGACTTACGCCCCATCGAGAACATGTGGAGTGTGCTGAAGAAACAAGTCTGTGTCAGAAATCCAACGAATTTAGTTGAACTGCACCGATTCTGTCAAAAGGAGTGGTCAAAGATTCGACCAGAAGCTTGCCAGAAGCTTGTGGATAGCTACCAAAAGCGTCTAATTGAGGTGAAAATGGCCAAGGGACATTTAACCAAATATTAGCATTGCTGTATGTATATTTTTGACCCAGCAGATTTTGTCACATTTTCAGAAGACCCATAATAAATTCATAAAAGAACCAAACTTCATGAATGTTTTTTGTGACAAAGAAGTATGTGCTCAAATCAATCCATCACAGAAAAATAAGAGTTGTAGAAATGATTGGAAACTCAAGACTGCCATGACATACATGTTCTTTACAAGTGTATGTAAACTTCTGACCACAACTGTATATATATATATATATATATATATATATATATATATATATATATATATATATATATATACACTGTATATTACAAACTATCCTATCATTGTATTTCATTCCTAGATTCCTGCATTTGTATTCTGCAGAAATAGGTATATTGACTCTTCATAAACATTGAGCGTGATTTGAAATGCTGATAGACTGTATTCCTTATTCCTCCCATTGTCTTGTGTTATTTCAGTCTGTGTGTGTGTGTGTACCATGTAAACCACAGTCTTACATCAGGTGTCGTCATTCTAGCGCAACGCCGCTTAGCCTGAACTACGTTGCCTGATAAATTGTGGAATGAATCTTGATTTTTTAAAAGATCTATATATACAAAGATATAGTGCCATCACATCAGAAAATCAATCTGCCGCCCATTGCTTTCAGTGGCATTATAGCACTTTACGCAGTATCAAAACTAAATTAAGACAGTTGGCTTTTATAGGAACTGGTTACTTTTAGGTACTTATATGCACATTTTGTACACACAGAAGTACGATGAGCACCCATTTCGTTTCGTATGAAATGTGACTGGCTAAACCAGCTGGCTAGCTGACCAATTTATATTAGTTCCCTTTCAGTTGACTCGGTTCGACATCTCACTATAGGATATGCACCCCTGTGTACCCTATTCAGTACCTATTAAATCACACCTGGAACAGGCCGGGAGTGCTTTGCTTGGCTGACCCCGCTCCAGCCCAGCCTTTAAAGGCTACTGCAATGCACTGCCATTTCATTTTTTTCACTCTTTACTTGCTTATTCGCAAGCCTGTCTGCAGTGTTCCAATAGAACCTAGCTACCTAGCGTAACTGTTCCACTGGAAGCTTTCCCCAGGGAGTTATGTTGCTTATTCGTCCTCACAGGAATCCTGCTGATTTAGGCTTCACACTAATCGAGCAAATTTCTCTCTAGTTTGGTTCGCCAACGAGAGATTGAATTAGTTCTTTGAATTAGAATTCTCTTGTGCCCCTCGGGTGCCATGCGAGTTTTGTTGCTAGATGGTGGATGAGCACTTGTAGTGTACATGACTGTCGAGGTGCTCTCCTCTTTTACTACATGAAGTGAAAGATCTATTTTACACAAGTAACAGAAAGAGTCTAATTTGACCCTCATGTTCTCCGCATGAGTGAACATTTGGTTGCAGCATTGAAAAACTTGACAAGCTAGCCAACGTGACATGACTGTTAGACCGCTTCCCCCTTTTCATTGCTATTAGCCTGGCTTGCTAGCATTCACTATGGTAGCTGGCTAACAACAGAGTGGTTGGCTAGTAATAAACCCACACAAGGTAAACTATGAACCACTACCTGGCTACTTTCTCTCGTAGTTCCTTTCAGGTTCAACTTGAGTTTGTGTGTCAAATGCACATGTTACACGTTACAACATTGACACGTTACACGTGTTGCTACTGGCTCATTTGCATACATTCAAGCTAGTTGGCATATGAGTCACTGTTGGCCTAGCCATTAGGGGATTTTACACTTACCTGTGGAAAGCTTCTCTCTTTGCTATTCGCCCGATTGGTCGGTTACAAAATACTGAGGTGGGTGGTTGTTGACAGGTCTATCTCTAACACCAGTTTGTTTCTCTTTATTCTTGTCCTCCGATAGAAATCACCGCCAGGTAATCTGATCAATGGCAGATTGAAGAAGGCATATGCTCTTGTAATAGAAGAGGCTCTGTGGGATTTTCATCTTATGTGTCACACTTGCCTCGATGTTTACAAATGTGAGGACAGCTTAGGTATCCTTCAGTTGGTGAGCTTGCTCCCAATTGTTAGGTCAGGAACTGTGACAGCCAGCTTTATGGAGTGTTGGGGAGCTTCTGGATAACCCGTAACAGGTCCACCTCCTCACCTCACAGTGGATAAGCCCCTCCCCTCCACTCAACCTGTGTTTAAAAACAAACTGGTTTAAAAACACAGGCAAGTAAGAGTTATGGATGGGCCCTCTGTCGAGTTTCCTTCCCCCCTCTCTCTGCCCACAAAAATAATAATAACAGAAATATATACATATATTATCATTTATTTGATACATATATAAATAAAAAACAGGCTGGATGGTCTCACTTCTGCAAGCAAGTCCTTATCCATGCGTGTGAGTATGCCTGGCTTCCCAGATTGTCTATCATCCGTTCATTCTACATGGGTTAAAGCCTCTCTTCACCACCATTGTCATACACATGAGTAATGCAGAGTCAGTAGGCTGCCTCCCGTGGAGACCTTGGCTGAGTACCTGGACCCCAAGGCGACAAGTTCCTCCTCCTCCACCATGGGGACGAGTTCCTCCTTCTCCACCATGGCCACCCTGAAGCTTGAAAGCTTCAATGCTGCCACCTATGACAGGATTTACAGAGCCACTGCCCAGGCGGCACGCTCCATCAGCTCCACAGCCCTCCTCTCTGTCTACTTGGCAGTGTAGGCTAAGGAGATGTGTGACTCCCTGGTGCTAGGGGCTACGGCCAAGCCCGAGAAATTGATGGAGCTCCGCCTCCTTGCTGACCACTTGACCAGTGCTGAGCCTATTGGCAGAGTGATGGCGCATGCGGTGATTAGCCAGAGAGATCTCTGTTTGTTCCAGGTATAATTCACAAGCTTGTTAGCCCCTGAGTGGGTGAGCATACACCAAAGGTGCACAGGCCATTGTTGAGAGGAGCTTCTGCAAACAAGAGTTTCTTCAAAATAATAATTTGTTGCTAAACTCTCACGGGCAGGTCAGTTGGACCTTCGGGCCAGGCTCACCCTTCTGCAGGGCAGGGTGCCTGTTCGCATGACCCTGCCAAGGTGGCTGTCACTGCAGGTACTTGGGGAATGAGTGGGGACCCTGATGTTCTATATGGAGTCCTATAGTGGACAGTACTGAATGATATATGGCACCTCAACAACCACCTGTGGACCTACCCCGCATTCTGTTGGAGTCTATTCGACCCACCGAATGGTTTACCATGCTGGAACGTATTTCCACATCAGAGTTTATCCTGCACAAAGGTGATTTTGGAGGTTCACCTTCCAGGGCACGACTTGCAAATATATAACCTTAACATTCAGAGCACAAAGTGTGCCGAAGCAGCCATAGCCTTCCTTTGGAAAAATGGCTTAAGGGTCCTCACTTTCTGGTCTCGGCTTGAGCTGCCCCCACCGTAGACAGGTGAGATTTGCCTATGCTTCAACGTGTTTCATTCAGCTATGACAGCCTCGTACTATATGATAGTGGTAGTCCTGCTTGGCCCCCTTCACATGCAAGAATTCCAGAAATGGGTCATAACGCTCTGTCTGGATCCTTCTCTGCATCGGCACAGATGCATGCTTGTCTCCAAGACTAACGGTGTGACAGCTGTGCAGAGATCCCTCCTGTCAGCGGGAGTGTTGTGACATCAGATGCATCATAACAGGGATGTTCACAAAGAATGATCAATGAGCGTTATATGGTCAGACTCAATGAGCTCCGCCTATATCACGTTCTTGAGCTCTGCACCATGTTACTGGACCTCAGATACTTTATCCATTCCTACAAGGACTTCTTGTCGTGATCAGGTTGGACAACGAGTCCTTAGTGTCTCTGACCTTGTCTCTCAGAGCAACATATGGACCAGGCAGACTAAATTCAGGAGCAGATTTACGTCGAGGCCCCCTAGCAGGGGAATGACGACTCCACCCGGATGTCATCCAGGAGACATCACAGCAGGGCCACCATAGATTTTTCCGCTCCACAGGACAACGCGCATTGCCACCTGTCTTTAGCAATAAAGGATCACAATGTTCCTCTGATGCGCTGGCTCACTAGTAATCAGGTGCACTCCTTTATGCATTCCTTCCTCTTAGCCTCATTTCTCCCACTCTGAACTCTATCTTTTCTCCTGATTTCCCCGCATTGGCCAGGGAGACCAGGGTGGGTGGAGATATCACAGCTTCTTTACGCATGACCTTGGCGTTTCCCATTGCGCAGGGACTTGCTATGCCAGTCGCAGGGCCAAATAATCCACCCGCACCCCCGAGTTGATAAATCTATGGGTTAGTCCATGAGAGGTCCAATTTACACTCAGAGGGCTTGGCCACGAATGTCTTTCAGCACGATTCAGGGTGCTAGAGCCCCCTCCACAGCAAGTCTATATGACCTCAAGTGGAGGGTGTTTGAGGATTGGCTTGAGAAGCATGGTGTGGTGCCATTTCAGTGCTCAACTCCCACAGCTCTCTCCTTCTTACAGGACCTGCCATTAAAGGCTACATGGCCACCACCCGGCATGCCATGTTGGTCCTGGTGAAATGACAATAGGGGCTCAGCCTCTGGTCTGTCGTTTTGCAAAGGGAGCATGCCACATCCGTCCTGTCCCATTTGGGACTTGTCCCTGGCTGTTTGGTGACCATCGACTTTGAGACCTTGTCTTATAAGACAGCTTTGTTGCTAGCCTTGACCACGGTCAAGAGCGGTAGCGACCTCCATTTGCCCTTGGTTCATCCTTTATGCACTCATACTTTGTGCACACTATGCATTTACAAGGACGGATCAGTGGCGTGCAGGGGGTGTGATCTCTTGTCTGTGTGGTCGCGATCTCGTATCAATACATTTGGGATTGAGTGAGTGGTGAAGCCTGTTCTCCAGTCTGAGTAACTTGGTTTAATCTTGTTTCTAGTCAGAGTGCTATTAAGAGTTGTTTGTTTGGCTATCCTGCTTTAAGTAGTTTCTATTGGAAGCCATATGTTTGAAGTCAATTAGCTGTGATGTGCACGTTTAACCGCAGGTAGCGTGTTTAACCGCGAATGCATGGTGACACGTGACCCGTAGAAGAGAAGCGATCTCAGACTGGCCGCATTGTACGTCAATCAAGTGGCGCACTCACACTGGCTCAATTGCCTCGTACCGTGCTGAAGCACCCATTTTTGTCGTAAAAAAAAAATCACGTCGTAATACTACTGGGTGACTTCAACATCCAGTCGGAGAAGCTTCACTCATCTGGAGCACTTGACCTTCTCTCCTCCTTCGGCCTTATCCTGTCCCGCTCTCCTCCAACTCAAAAGGCAGGCAATCAGCTCGACCTTGTTTTCACAAGATCCTCCCATACCTCAAACCTCACTGTTACCCCTCTTCCGGTTTCTGACCATCATTTCGTATCCTTCTCCCTCCCTCTCAAATGCTCACCCTCCCAACCAGTCTCTACCCACACTGTGTCCTTCTCTCTTCTATCCACTGATGCAGGTTCCTCCACCCTCCTGTCCTCTCTTTCCTTATCATTCGACTCTCTCTGTCCACAGATCTCAAGGCCGGCACCACTCCACGCGGTGCCTGGCTGTCTGAAACCCTGCAAGTTTGTAGAATAGGGCTCCGGGCAGCTGAGAGGAAATGGAGAAAATCTGGCCTTCCTGATGATCTAGACCAGGGGTGCCCAATACGTCGATTACGATCGACCGGTCGATCGCGAGAGTAGTGCAGGTCGATCGCGTGACATTAAAAAAATCACGTCGTATTACGACGGACATTTGTGCTTCAGCACGGTACAAGGCAATTGAGCCAGTGTGAGTGCGCTACTTGATTGACGTACAATGCGGCCAGTCTGAGATCGCTTCTCTTCTACGGGTCACGTGTCACCATGCATTCGCGGTTAAACGCGCTACCTACTGCAAAACTCCAGCGAGCTAAGTGACCTAGTTAGCCTTCCAATTTATATATACTCAAGAAGGGATATAAAAATGAGTGGGGGAGCTGGACCAAGTAAGAAGCCAAAAACGTACTACTTCCATGCGGAATGGGACGACTTTTTTGTTCACCATGTCTCATATATACATATATATATATATAGCATTTTTTAATGTAGGTAGATCATTTTGACCTGGTCATTTTGAAAGTAGCTCGCAAGCCGAAAAAGTCTTATCTCTCTCTCCTCCTCAACTACACCTCATATGCATCAGCTGCTAAAGCCTTAAACTACCATTCCAAAATTCAATCCTCTGTCTCTGACCCAAGGAAACTGTTCTCCACATTTTCCTCTCTCCTCAACCCTCCTCCCTGTCTGCCGATGACTTTGTCACCTATTTTGAAAAGAAGGTTGATGACTGTGGGGGGACATGCAGCGTTCGGCCTGTAGAGGGAGCTACAGGACCGTGGCCAGGGTTCGGAGGCGAGGCTGATTGCGCAGGTGTTGCGAATGAAGCCTCGCTAATGAAAGGTTTTAAGATGTGTGTGTCTCGGCTTTCGGGAGAGAAAGGGCGACTGGAAAGTCGAATTAACGAACTGTATGAATAAACGGGACCTTTCCCTCACCACACCACTGCGTCTGCCTCTCTGTGTACAACGGACATTGTTACATTGGCGCCCAACGTGGGGCACAGAGATGGAGGCGTTAAGCACGGCCATCGGAAAGATGGCCCTCATATTGGAACAGCAGGCCCACCTCCAGCACGAGCAGCAGTCCGCGATGGGAGAGATGGCGACGGCGAGGGCTGAGGACCGTGCCCTCCTCCGGGAGCTCGTCGGGGCCATCAAAGCAGGACCGGCGCCCGGCTCGCTACAAGGTCCCCCCAAGGTACACCTCCAGAAGATGGGGGACCTGGACGACCCGGAGGCGTTCCTGGCGGTGTTCAAGGGGACGGCGAGGATCTCGGGGTGGCCGGACAGCGAGTGGGCGTACCATCTGCTGCCCCTGGTACCACTGGTGTCCCCCAAGGCTCTGTCCTTGGGCCTTTACTGGTCTCTATACCAAATCTCTCAGCTCTAATTTCTTCACATGGTTTCTCCTACCACACCTACGCAGATGACACTCAACTTTTTCTCTCTTTCCCCCCTTCTGACTCACAGGTGGCAACACGTGTCTCGGCATGTCTTGCAGACATTTCTGCTTGGATGTCAGCCCACCACCTCACTCTCAACCTTGACAAGACTGAGCTGCTCTTCCTCCCAGGGAAAGCCAGCCCTCTCCAAGACTTCTCCCATACATCCAAGAACCTTGGGGTGATCCTTGACAACCACTTATCCTGTGTGGTGAACATCACAGCAACAGCACACTCCTGTAGAATCAATGTGAGCATTGATTACTTTGTCTTATGATGACTGTTGGATAGATGATTCACTTACTTAAACAAATGTATTGTTGTAAGTCACTTTGGATAAAGGCATCTGCTAAATGCCATAAATGTAAATGTAAATGTATGGGGTAGTGCACTATCCAAACAGTGCCTTCTCACTGTATAGTGGAGGTGTACAGTTCTAAAAACCTGCAGCCCCCTTTAGGAATCCAGGCGCATTCCACTTGAGGAATTGCTATGTCTTGGCTCTGATCAAGGGCAACTCGGTTTCTGAAATTTGAGCTGCAGCTAGGTGGGCTCCCCCTCTCACTTTCATAAGATTCTACTGTCTGGGTGTCACTGCTCCTTCTTTGGGGCATATGGTCCTGGGCCCTGGAGCTGAGTAGATAGAAATGTATCCAGACCACCCTACTCAATCAGATTTTCTGTACAAGCTTTGGCAACTGGGGCATTGTACAAATGTTCCATAGTGAGATGTCAAAGTCGACTGAGTCTGAGTCGACTGAAAGAGAACAGTTCTCTTAAGTAGATGAGGGAGACATCTCACCAGATTGCCCCTCTTTTACGGGCTTGCGAAGAGGTGGTTCACAGAATTAAATGGCAGTGCATTGCAGTAGCCTTTATAGGTTGGGCGGGATCAGCCATGCAAAGTGCTCCTGGCCTGTTTTCAGCCAATAGGGTATGCAGGGGTGTATATACCATAGTGAGTCTCCCTCATCTCCTTCATAGAACCGGGGTTACATATCATAACCCAAAGTTTTGGTCCTCATTGCCAAACGTAATAAATACTGCACACTGAACTTCAAAACTCGTTTGCCTGTCATACAATCATGTAATTAAGAAATTTGCTGGAAAGAAACTTGAAAATTGCTACTTTTTATGTTCTCCATAATTGCTTGCGAGTTAAGACAATGCCATGTAAACCTAATCAAACTACTGGGCTTATAAAAATATTGAGTCTGGGTGATTCTAATTCCACTGTTTAGAGCAATATAAAATTACAGATCACTATTCAAAAGCTTCATATGCTTATCAACCAGTTCTGAATAGCAACCTGAAATTATAATTCCTCCTCCAACAATGCAGGGCCGAGGTGGTGTTATGAGTGTAAGTGTTCCCGTTTTATCTGTGCTGGCAGGAAGTATGCAAACGACTGATGTAATCGTGTGTGTCAGTGGTATCAAGGGGAAAAGGTCAAACCAAAGTCCATCTCCTAGATGAGGTGCTAGACGTTCATTTGAAAACACCTAAAACCAGACATGTACATCCTTTACCTGAATTATTCATCCAGTAGATGTAGAAGTGGAAGTCATTTCCCATGACATCTCACTCAAATGCTCATATTGGCAAAGGAAGTGAGAGGAGAAAAAGAGAAAAGGGATGAGAGAGGGATAGAGACAGAGGGAGAGAAAAGGAGAAAGAGAGAGAGCAATGCTGTTATGACTATTAGTACTATTAGTAAGTGTTTGCTAACCAACAAATTATTGTCAACAGGAGCAGTTACTTACTTTACTTAAGTAACATCACTGAGTACACTAGTTCAGAGGCCAGGAATGCTTACAGAGACAGCTCCAAATAGTCATCATTAATGTGGTGGCGGCTTCTAGGGGGACATTTTTGCCAAGGACAAATAAAAATGATCATTCTTTATGCATCATAATGACATTAGCGGCAGCTGTAGTGGAAATAATCTGCACGAGTCAGGACAGGACTGTGTCACTCAGGCAGCAGCCCAAACAAATTGAGTTAATCTATGCTACATAGCAGAGTGAGTTAATATCTTTTTCCCTCTCCTCGCTATTGGGTGTTATGCCTACCATTGAAAATGCCAAATCGCCTTTCGTTTGACTACCGATGTTTATCCCATTTCGTATGTCTGCTCACTGTGCCAATGTCTACACATCCCCTGAATATTGTATCAATTAATTCATTTTCGTTTACCAGGTACCTTAAAACATTTGCATAACATAAGAAATGTCTCTAGTCAGACATACAGCAATTTCTACACAACAGAGTTAAGTTCGGTAATACAGTTTATATTAAATGTCTAAAATATTGCATTCACATGCCCACAGATGATGTATAGTGAAGACCAAAATGCTAACTGTTTGATGAATGCTAGTCTATATGAACATTCTAACTAAGCTGTAACAACAACAAACAACACTGCTGCTGGCTGCTTATGAGGCTGTGTCACAGCTGTTGAATGTGCTGCCCTGTTTCAACACATGAATGGATGGATCGGACCTTGGCTACGATATTCGCTGAGATCAAATCAATAAAGGTTAAAATAAAAGGTTTAGTAAACAATATGTGGTATGGGTGTGATTACAACCATTTTTGTTTTACCCATACCTAACAACGTTATCATTACTGCTAGCACCATGCATGCATAGTTTTGCCTAGACGTCTAGGACTATAGCTAGCTACGTTATGTGAAAGCTAGGTAGATAATTGTAATGACATTGCTGAAAGGGGTGCCTTTGCTAGAATAATGATATATGGCCTAACATTCATTTATGCCCGATAAACCGGAAAATTAGCTTGCTATTCACAGTAGTAGTGTGTAACTGGAGATCATTTGTATCGGGCCAGGCTCCAGGCTCTGGAGGAGGAGAGCCCCTCCCACCTAGTAATCAGAACAGGAGGTGTGGTGTTTTAATAATGGCTAGCTATGTGGCCGGGCTCCTCTGTGACAATCATGTAAATCCTCCAAATGTCCAATGACAATGCCGGTGATGTAGTAGGTAGATTCATCAGCTACTTAGCTGAAGGCCGCCCGCAAACTTTTACACTTGTAATGTTATCGGGACCTACTTGGCGACATGCATTCACTATGTTTTCAGACAAAGGTAGCTGCTAGCTAGCTAGGGAACTCATTGTATAACATAAGACAATTCCGAAGAATGGATGTAAAACATTTCTCAAATTATTTGGTTTAATAAAGCAGGAACAGACTAGTACTGTGACCATAGCCCACACCAAAAAACCCACTCTTTTAAATGAGAGAACAACATTACAAAACAACAGATCAGCCCCGTTCCATTCTTGCTTACATTACAGTGCCTATAGAAAGTCATCATACCCTGTGAAATCTTTACCTTTTGTCACATTACACCCTGGAAATTAAAATAAATCAAATCTAACTTTTTTGAGCTGTATGTACACATTATAACCCTCATCATCAAAGTGAAAATGAAACATTTTAAAATTCTGGACAATTATTAAAAATTAATTAGTGAAATACCTGGTTTGGTTAAGTGATCAGCCCCTTAGAGTATACCATTATAAACTTGCTCAGGTGCAACCAATCAACTTCCAGATCAAACACCAGGCTAATTGCCCCCCACCTGACATCAATTGTAGTGGTTTTGATTACTTCAGAATAAAACCAGCTGTTTCTTGAGGATTCCACTACTAGAAGTGCATGGTTCTGCAAAGAATTCACCATGGTTGGAAAAGTAAGGCCTCCGGGATAAAGTTGTAGGAAGGCACAAGTTAGGTGAAGGTTACAAAAAGATTTCGAAGGCTTTAGCTATCCCTCTGAGTACCGTTCAGAGCATCATTAAGAAGTGGAAGGTGTATGGCACCACCAACACCTTGCCTAGATCAGGCCGTCCGTCCAAACTGGATGACCGAGCCAGGAGGACATTGATCAGAGAAGCTACTAAGAGGCCAAAGGCAACTTTGAAGGACTTACAAGTCTTTATGGCTGGGACTGGTCTGTCTGTGCATGTGACAACAATCTCACAAGCTTTACACAAAGCTGGCCTGTATGGCAGGGTAGCAAGAAAGAAGCCTTTTCTGAAAAAGTGCCACACTCAGTCTCGTTTGTGCTATGCAAAAACACACCTGGAAGATTCTGTTGCCATGTGGAAAAAGGTTTTATGGTCAGATGAAACTAAGATTGAACTTTTTGGACTGAACTCCAAGCGCTATGTTTGGCGAAAACCAAACACAGCACACCAAAAGACCAAGATGGCGGCGCGCATGCATCGCGACGCTCAGTGTCTCTCCAGAGTTTGCGAACTAGTAGTTATTTGCTTGTTTATCTTAAGTATTCTCGCTAAAAACAGTTTAGCGTACATATCGTACAGCCGACAAGAACTTCTGGACATCGGTTCCGGCACTCCAGTCATCTTTATCGACGATATACCCGATATACCCGAGATTAGCAAAACAGCGGGTCCAGCTAACTCCGCTACACCGACCGGAAGAGGCCCCAGACCGGCTCGGAAAAGAAAACACAGGCGAGGGAGCCGAGGTGGGCTGAGAGCTAGGCTAAAGCTAACCCCACACCGACTCTCACTACCTAGCCTTTTCCTTGCTAATGTTCGTTCCCTGGCAAACAAGATGGATGAACTGCGGCTGCGGATCACCACCCACAAATGGATTATGGACTGTAACATCATGGTTTTCACTGAAACCTGGCTCAACAGCGAGGTTCCCGACAACGCTATCGAGCTAGCAGGGCGCTGCGTTCTCCGAGCAGACAGAACAGCAGGCGACTCCGGTAAGACCAGAGGTGGAGGTTTGTGCATTTATGTTAACAAGACGTGGTGCACGGACACTACCATCACCGAGAGTCACTGCTCAGCTAACCTGGAGTTTCTCATGGTTAAGTGTAGACCTTTCTATCTGCCCAGAGAGTTCACGTCTACTGTTATCACGGCAGCCTATATCCCCCCGGATGCTAATGCTAAGATTGCTATGAAAGAACTGCATGCTGCCATTAGCAAACAACAGACTCTGCATCCCGAGGCAGCCTTCATTGTCGCGGGTGACTTCAATCACTCCAACCTAAAGACTGTACTGCCCAAATTCCACCGAAATGTCTCATGCCCCACCAGAGGAGACAGGACATTGGACCAAGTATACACCAGCATGGCTGAGGCGTACAAAGCCGTTCCCCTCCCCCACCTAGGTCAATCAGACCACCTCTCATTGTTCCTACTGCCCAAGTACTCAGCACTCATCAAACGAGTGAAACCTACAGTGAGGACAGTCAAGGTCTGGCCAGAGGGAGCTGACTCAGCGCTCCAGCAGCGTTTTGGAAACACTGACTGGGGTGTGTTTGCCACTCAGGCCACCCACGACTCCCACACGGACATTGATTCATATGCCTCATCTGTTTTGGACTACTTCAATTCCAACATCAGCAGTGTCACCACACTCAAGCGGATCACCACTTTCCCTAATCAGAAGCCATGGATGAACAGTGAGGTCCGACTCCTGCTGAAGGCACGCGACATTGCCTTCAGATCAGGGGATGCTCGGGCCTATAGCTCATCCAGGGCTAATCTGCAGAGGGGCATCAAAAAGGCCAAGCACAACCACAAGCTGAGGATAGAGGATCACTTCAGAAACAACTCTGACCCCCGACGCATGTGGCAGGGCATCCAGGCCATCACAGACTACAAAACAACTAACACCTCACCCCTCTCCATTGACGCCTCCCTCCCTGATGAGCTGAACCACTTCTACGGCCGCTTTGACAGGGACAACAAGGAGGTGGCCATCAAGGCTGTGCTCCCTGCGGATCACCAGCCCCTCACTCTATCTCCCACCGACGTGTGTGCGGCACTGAGCAGGACTAACGCACGCAAGGCTGCTGGTCCTGATGGGATTCCCGGACGCGTCCTCAGGGCCTGCGCTGTGCAGCTGACTAAGGTTTGGACTGACATATTCAACCTGTCCCTAGCCCAAGCAGCTGTCCCCGCGTGCTTCAAAACCACCTCCATCGTGCCGGTGCCAAAACACTCCACTGCAACGAGCTTAAATGACTTCCGACCAGTGGCACTCACGCCCATCATCATGAAGTGCTTCGAGAGGCTGGTCTTAGCCCAACTCAAGACCTGCCTACCACCCACACTGGACCCCTTTCAATTCGCCTACCGGCAGAACAGGAGTACAGAGGATGCCATTTCGACGGCACTTCACTCCGCCCTGTCCCACCTCGACAAGACTAACTCTTATGTGAGAATGCTGTTTATTGACTTCAGCTCAGCATTCAACACCATCATCCCCTCCAAACTGATCTCCAAACTCAGGCAACTGGGCATCAACCCCTCCCTCTGCAACTGGATTCTAGACTTCCTGACCAACAGGCCGCAGTCTGTTAGGCTTCACAACCACACCTCCTCAACCCTCATCCTGAACACCGGCGTTCCACAAGGCTGTGTGCTGAGCCCCCTCCTTTACTCCCTCTTCACCTACGACTGCACACCTGTACATGGCTCAAACACCATTGTTAAGTTTGCAGACGACACAACGGTGATCGGTCTCATCAGCAACAACTATGAGTCGGCCTACAGGGAGGAGGTACAGCACCTAACAGTGTGGTGCAACGACAATAACCTGGCTCTCAACACCAAGAAGACCAAAGAACTCATTGTGGACTTCAGGAAGTCTAAAGCTGGCGCACACACCCCCATCCTCATCAACGAGACTGAGGTGGAGCGAGTCACCAGCTTCAAGTTTCTGGGTGTCCACATCTCTGAGGACCTCTCCTGGACCCTCAACACCTCCACCCTGATAAAGAAGGCTCACCAGCGTCTCTTCTTCCTGAGGAGACTAAAGAAGGTCCATCTGTCTCCTCAGATCCTGGTGAATTTCTACCACTGCACCATCGAGAGTATCCTTACCTACTGTGTCACAGTATGGTATGGCAACTGCTCGGCATCGGACCGGAAAGCACTGCAGAGGGTGGTGAAAACTGCCCAACGCATCACCGGTTCCTCACTCCCCTCCATCGAGGCTGTCCAGGGCAAACGATGCTTGCGTAAGGCACGCAGCATCGTCAAGGACATCTCTCACCCCAACCATAGACTTTTCACCCCACTCCCCTCCGGGAGGCGCTACAGGTCTCTCCGCACCCGAACCAGTAGGTTCAGAGGCAGCTTCTTCCCTGCGGCTGTCACCCTACTGAACTCGAACACTGCACCGACCTGACAACCTACTACCCCTGCAACCCCCCCCCCCCCGGACAATTGCACTATTGCACTATTACTCCCCTCCCCTCCCCTGCTCTTACTCATACCACTGCTCTTCTGTACATACCTGTCCATACTGTTCATACTGCACATAATGCACATATCCTTATATTTTCTT
This sequence comes from Argentina silus, assembly GCF_951799395.1. Classification (NCBI taxonomy): domain Eukaryota; kingdom Metazoa; phylum Chordata; class Actinopteri; order Argentiniformes; family Argentinidae; genus Argentina; species Argentina silus. Next base: position 23,922,920 of record NC_139653.1, read on the forward strand.
TAATACTACTGCACATACTGTACATACCTGTTTATACTGTTTATACGGCATTCCATATTCATATTTATATTTATTCTGCTATCTACCTCATGCTACTGTTAATACATATATACTGCTAGACTGCATTACCCATACAGCTCATATGCTGCTACACTGTTCATACTGTAACTATTTATTCTGCTATAATGCTACTGTACTCATATACTGCTATACTGCACTGCTATATTATACTGCACTACTACTGATCATATATTGCACTACCTGTAAATACTGTTCATTGCACTTTCTGCTATTTTACACTTCTGGTTAGACGCTAACTGCATTTCGTTGTCTCTGTACTGGTACTCTGCACAATGACAATAAAGTTGAATCTAATCTAATCTAAAAAAACCACCCAAAACACACCATACCTACTGTGAAGCATGGTGGTGGCAACATTATGTTGTGGGGATGTTTCTCTTCAGCGGGGACTGGGCAATTGGTCAGGATTGAAGGGAAAATGGATGCTGCCAAGTACACCCAAATTCTTGAGGACAACCTGCGTCCCTCTGCTAGACAGCTTTTTTTTTCATTAGTTTGATGTTGTATGGCTAAATTTGTACATAAAGCTGGAAAAAGGGTTTTGATTTCAGGCTGTACGACAAATATAATAACTATTTCAAAGGGGTATAATGACTTTCTATAGGCACTGTATAGAGATAAGTCCAGCCCCTCAGTTTACATGTCAGAGTGTTTGAGGGATTACTTAATTCACACTGTCCAAACTTTGAACCTGGATGCCTGGGCCGATTTTGATGCTCTGCAACATTCATGCAATTTGTGTTGGTCAAAAGAATCCATAATATTATGTCACTATCTCACCGGCCTATTGTTGCATGCCGAACGTGCCTGAGGTTTTGTATATCAGCCACTGTCATATTTATGTTTGAGAGAAGCTTTAAATACAAAGCAACCTGCCCAGTGGTGAACATGTTGTTTGAAGTACAGTATACCAACATACAGCACTATAGCAGGTATCAAAGCTGTATGCTTTGATACCTGTCTTTTGCGGCTTTTGACCAGCTATAACTTTTCACTTTTTGGTCATTAATAGGAATTAAGCTAGATAGTAAGTTATTAAATTAAAAACTACATTTTAAGTTCGAAATGGTATAATAATAATCAATACTGATCACTAATTAGTGATACATATTGCTTCTCTGTGTAGTAAATCCAGAGTGTTGTGTAACCTATGTGGTGAGGGGGTGCTATGAGGTAACCTAACCACACAAAGTCATTGACACACACACAGCTGCCTACTGCTGCTGCCTTGATTGTGACCAGTAGTACAATCTCAGAAAGGGAAAAGATTTAAGTAAGACATGTAATTATATTCCATTAAAAACGGTAATGTTACAATTAGAGTGCAGTATTCAGACCCTTTCACTTTTTCCATATTTTGTTATGTTACAGTGTTACGTCCCCCACATTTGTGTGCGTGTGGTTCGTTTGTCTGTTTGTTTTTCCTTCTGTCTCTCTCCCAGGTATTGGTTCATCCCCCTGTCAATCATCGTTTCATCCGTCACTCCCCCTGTTGCCCTTCGACCAATGGGTTCACCTGGCGGCCTCCATCCACGTATCAGACCATCGTCCGTCTCTGTTTAAAAGTCCCGCGCACTCTTCAGGAAGAGAGGGGTGTGGTAGCATCGTAGCGGTTTTTCATCTGTCAATTGTAATCCTCGTATCCGACTGTTCTGTTAGTGTCTGTCCTACCATTGTGTCCGCTGCCACACCTGTAGTTAGCCCCAGGGGAGGGCGAGTTAGGCAGGTAAGACGCCCATGGGCTTACACTTCCATCACGCAGGTTGGTTTTGTTATATACAGTCATGAGAAAAAGTTAGGACACCCTATGAAAACCTTTGTCTTTTTCAACATATTCAAACATATGGACATTTGATATTCATTTGAACAATATTGAAAAATTGAGGTAATATAACTAAACAAATTACAACTGAAATAAATTATTGAAAAAATGATTGGTAAAATGTAATTAATAGAAATGCAATCTTCTTGTGAGGAAAAAGTTAGGACACCCCCACATTTAGTTCCACTTAAAATGCCTAAAATTATAATCAAGAGCACCACATCAGGTGCAAATGATTAGAACATTGTTACAGAGGATTTTGGAGGAGCCTGTCCTATTTAAACCTCAGACATTTAGTTTGGTTTGCTCTTGATTGTTGAAGTGAGTTGCATCACCATGGCGAGATCAAAAGAGCTCTCTGAGGCCTTCAGAAGAAAAATTGTAGATGCATATGAGTCTGGGAAGGGATATAAAAAGATCTCCAAACAATTCGAAATTAGCCATTCCACTGTCCGGAAAATAATTTACAAGTGGAGAACATTTAAAACCACCACCAACATGGCCAGGTCAGGCCGCCCAAGCAAGTTCAGCCCAAGAGCTGACCGAAAGATGCTTCAAGAAGTCTCCAACAATCCCAGAATGTCATCACGGGACCTACAGGTATCTCTTGCCACAATTGATGTCAAAGTACATGCATCCACCATAAGAAAGAGACTGAACAAGTTTGCATTACATGGGAGGTGTGCAAGGAGGAAACCCCTGCTGTCAAAAAAACCCATCAGGGCAAGGCTAAAGTTAGCCAGAGAACACCTAGAGAAAGACCAGAACTTCTGGAACAATGTGCTTTGGACAGATGAATCCAAAGTTGAACTATTTGGGCACAGTAAGAGTAGACATGTTTGGCGCAAAACCAAGACAGCATTTGAGAACAAGAACCTCATACCAACTGTGAAGCATGGGGGTGGAAATGTCATGGTTTGGGGCTGCTTTTCTGCAGCAGGGCCTGGTCAGCTCACCATCATAGAATCCACTATGAATTCTGTATTGTATCAGAGGATGCTTGAGGAAAATGTGAGACCATCTGTTCGAAAGTTGAAGCTGAAGCGGATGTGGACCATGCAACATGACAATGACCCAAAATATTCCAGTAAATCTACCAAGGAATGGCTCAAGAAAAAAAATTGAGAGTTCTGGAATGGCCAAGTCAAAGCCCAGATCCTAATCCTATTGAGATGCTGTGGATTGATTTGAAACTGGCTGTGCATGCAAGACACCCCTCGAACATCACACAGCTGAAAGAATTCTGCAAGGAGGAGTGGGAAAAACTTTCTCCCAATCGATGTCAGAGACTTGTAGACAGTTATAAGAAACGTCTAATTGAGGTTATTTCAGCCAAGGGGGGCAATACTAGCTATTAGGGCATAGGGTGTCCTAACTTTTTCCTCAGTAGGAATTGGCATTATTGTTAATTTTTCGTTAAATAAATGATTACAAAGTTACATTTTCATTGTTTTTTGTTCAATTACATCCCCTTTATCTATAGATATTGTTAAAAAGAAGATAAAATATTTATATGTCCATATTTTTAAGAGAATAACTTAATATTTTGGGGGGTGTCCTAACTTTTCCTCATGACTGTACATTAGGTTAGTTTCCCCAGGCGGGCGCCACCTCTTGTATTTTGGGTCTAGGGTAGGCGGGCAAGATTTAGTTAGTTAGTTAGCCGATTTGTCGTAGTTAGAACAGATAGGACTAGAAATTAGCTTTGGGGTTATTTTTGTTTTCATTTATTTGGCGCCGTCCGGCGTCCTCCCCTTAGTTCCCTCTCTATGTTTCCCCCGTGTTGTCTGGTTGTTTGTTGTATATATTTCTAATAAAATCTGTCTTATTTTCATTTTATATTCAGTAGTTGTGTGTGTGTGTTGCACTACCACCGCACCAGCGGGTCTCAGCCGCATACACAGATACAGTATGTTACGTTTCTCCCCCCTTTTATATCCCTAGACGTAGTATCTGGCGGGGGTTCGTAACATACAGCCTTATTCTAAAATGGATTAAATTAATCTTTTCCTTCATCAATCTACACACAATACCCCATAATGACAAAGCCAAAACAGGTTTTTAGAAATGTTTCCTGAGATATCACATTTACATAAGTATAAGAGAGAAACGTCTTCGCAATTTAATCACTAGTAGTGATCGTGATCGGTAAGTTAAACAGAACGTAAATGGTAACATAACACAAGTTAGCAGTTAACATGACCACCTTGCAATTCGTTAGCTAACGTTAGCTAGTTCACTAACATTAGTATTAGCTAGCTCACCATCAACTTGATATGTGCAGCTAAGTTATCTAACCTTACCTAACGTTACTTGCCTTGCATATAATGAATGGATTTTTGCTAACTTTAGTTGCAAAATTATTCAACATTGCAGTCTGTACGACCAACCATCAACAGGGTCAGTTGACTTGAAAAATACTTAAGTTATACTTAAAATGGTGACATTTTGGAATGACTTTTATTATACTAAGTTGTACTTGATCACTAACAACACATGTATTCTTAAGGTATGTTTGGTATACTGCTTTATATACTTGATATATGAAGTATACTGACAGTTTAAAAGCAGATTTAAAGTGGTATAAATGATACATTATTAGTGTTTAAGAAGAACTTAGGATGATAAAAGTCGCCCCATTTATTTTAGAATCTTTAAATTGATTTTGTTACATAAATGGTGGTTTATAATAATGGTTTAATCAAATAAATGAACAATGGTTTTAAAAGATGTTTTTAAAAGTTTGTAAATTATTCACAACCTTTCCGTGTTGTTTGCAAATAAAAAGAACACTATTTTGCACAATTTGCTATTTTGGCTTTGATATAATAATATATTATATATAAATCAATTAATTCAAATCAATGGTCATAGTTATTCTTTGAAATGTAGATTTTACATTATGAAGGGTGAGATGGAACCTTATAATTCTGAACAGGATCTGAGCTCTTTTTTTTTTTTTTTTTTTTAAATGTGCCAGGATTTTCATATTCTATACTCTAAGTACCTGTAGGGTGATGGCCTTGTTGAGCTATAATACATAACAGTTTTGCCAGCTGAGATGTGAAAATGTTGATGCTCAATATCTCTGAACGACACTAAACGGAGATGGAACCTTATAATTCTAAACTCACGAACAACAATGTCCGGTGCTGAGTGTAGCCTACGTTGTTTGAAGTACAGTATCCCAACAAAGCTATTGTAGCAGGAGTGAAAACTGAGTGTGTTGGAAAACCCTGTTAGTGCATAGGTCAGATTGAGAATTATGGTGCTCAACCAAATTTCCCATATTTTTCGGCTTTTGACAACTCTAAATATGTAACTTAAAACATCGATTTTTGTATTTAATTTCGGAAGATTTGATATTTGACACCTAACCTACTGGGATAGTGCACTAACACCTGCAACTCTAATGACTAGTCTCTTGATAGTGACAAGAAGTACAATCTCAAAGGAAAAAGGATTCAAATAGGACATGTTAGCCTGTACCAAATATCAAACCCCACCGGGGATGAATTGGTACCAGTTTACCGAAAAACTAGCTGGCAGATAGCGTAAAGGCAAAACTGAAACACTCAGAGCTGTCAACTAACCTCGGGGAGACAAATCGAACACAGCATCATGACCTTAATGGTTGCAACGTTTTTGAAAAGGGCTTGGCTCTAGCCCAAATCTTTCAGAAGTTATGCCATATTTCACATGATTTCATAAACTTATATCGCAGGACGTTTTTTATTTGCGGGTCGCATTTGTCCCATATGCCTAAACTGAGTAGTCATCTGTTTTTACATACTAATGAACGAACAAGAAAAACAGCATTATGACTTTTCCGGATCAAATTCCCGATCCAAGCATTTGAATCTTGCAGACACTATCGAGTATCAACCTAATGTGTAGACTACGAGGTAGAAAATTATTTTAGATTGATGAATGCAGTGTTCTACGCCACTGGATGTCTGGATTATGTGGGATGTACTGCACTCAGATAAAACGGATATGCAAATAAAAACAAAAAATAAGTAGAAAACAGTAAAACGCAACACATTAAAAATAATAAGGGCAACATCAATTAAAGGCTAGTCGAAAAAATATAGTTTTAAGAAGAGCTTTTAAAGAAAATACCGATCTTGCTAGCCTAATATCCTCAGGCAGGTCATTCCAGAGTCTAATGGCAAAGGCACGTTTTTTTTGCCTTGCCTGACGATTTTAGGCTATGCTGAGGCTCATAGGAGATTAAAATGACAGAAATATAGTCTGGTGCCAGAGCCAGCCGAGCCTTGAAAGTGATCAGTAAAATCAATTCTAAAACGAACAGGTAACCAGTGTAGGGAGGCTAAAATTGGGGTGATGTGGTCTCTTTTTCTAGTTCTGGTCAAAAGCCTAGCTCTTGCATTTTGGACCATCTGTAACCTGAGAGGGACTTTTTACTGAGGGAAGAATAGAGGGAGTTGCAATAATCTAAATGAGATTAAATGAATGCATGGATGACTTTTTGACTGTACAACAGTTTTGATTTGTTTCTTGAAATTGAGGTCAGCATCAAAAATCACCCCTAGGTTTCGAGCTGAAGATTTTATGTTGGCAGACAGACAGCCAAGACTGTCCTGTATTGCTCCCGTGGAGCTAGGAGGGCCAAATATGACAACCTCATATTTACTGTCATTCAATTGTAAAAAGTTATGGGATATCCAACATCTAATATCTTTCAAGCAATCATGAAGAAAAGCTAAACTGGATGAATCATGGGATTTAATGGGAAGATATAGTTGGGTGTCATCTGCATAACAGTGAAAGAAATATGTGTTCATAATCTGGCCGAGTGAAAGCATGTTTAATGAGAATAAAATTGGGCCTAAAATGGAGCCTTGTGGCACACCAAGGTTCACTCGGACTTTCCAAGGCCAACAGAGAACTGTCTGCCTGAGAGGTATGAGGATAACCATTTTAGGGCAGTGTCTGTAATCCCTATACAATATCTAAGGCAGTTTATTAAAATGGTATGATTGATTGTATCAAAGGCTCCACTAAGATCAAGAAGAATTCAAATGGAACACTAACCTGAATCAACTGCTAAAAGTACGTAATTTGTGACTTTAGGTAGAGCAGTTTCAGTGCAGAACTTTTCAAATAAATCCTTTCTATTCAGATAGCTAGTCCATTGACAACTTTCTCTAAAACTTTGGATAAAAAGGGGAGTTTAGAAATGGGTCTATAATTGTTTAAAACTGATGGGTCCAGACTTGGCTTTTTAAGAAGGGGTTGGACAAGAGAAAGCTTAAAGTAAGGAGGTACTGAGCCAGTGACCATGGAGCAATTCATAATTGTCAAAATGCTGGGGCAGACTGTTTCCATTACTTCCTTTAAGTAGTCTAGTTGGGACAATATCTAGGGGACAAGAAGAGGATTTAATGTGTGACACAACCTTGACAAGGGTTTCATCTGATAGAGGAACAAATGTATCCAGGTTTGCCTCCAATTGTTAAGTAACGGTCAGGTCATGTATGGGGAGGGATGATCAGGTCTCTGATATTTACAATTTTCTTAATAAACAATTGCAAGAAATGTTTGCATTCTTCAGGAGAATGGTTGGTAACCTTGTTTGATGGGGCATTTACAATTCCGTCGATAGTACTAAGGAGGGACAGACTGGATGGAGGCCAGTGCATTGAGGGGTGGAGATGGAGAAGACCCCAGTTGAGGGTCCAGGAACAGGAGTGTGGGGGAGGTTGGAGGAGTTCACAGCTTTACTGGTAAGGGGGTCTTGGACTGGCAGGGTCGAGGCGAAAAGCTCAGGGGTGAGGTCCAGGCCAGCTGCACTGATTATGGTGGCATCAAAAATGTCCTGGAGTTTTGTTTGTTCTTTTAGAAGTGCATTGCAGTTTGAAAGGGTCTTTATCTGAGTATGAAGTTTGATCACTTTTTTCTGAAGTTCAGCAATCAGGGTACACTTGTTGCATACAAAAATATTGATGTAATCCTCCTCGGCTGTGACTATTAAAAACATTTTGCAGAGCTCTTATCTAATAGCCTCCTCTAGTCTGGTCGGAGTCCCAGCGATGAGCTTGTGGCATAGCGGAAAACAAACAGCTCAAAAGTGCAAATGACTAGCTACAGAAGGTCAAAGTTTAGAGCCGTGCCACTGCTGCGATGCCGCCGATTGATCATGGTGGATATGTTGACAGTGTGTTTACAAACATTGCTGCCTGATATTCTGTGAAGAGTAGCTTATGAGTTAGTTGTTTACATTTGGATATAATGTTTCTCAGTTGATTCCACAGCAGTAGGCTACAGTGCACTCATAAAGCAAAGAGCACAGTTCGTGACATTAATTTTCTCCTCTGGCACTTAACTTACAGCATATATAGCATATATTTGTCAGCATATCAATCTGATCTGATCACCCTCGCGTTTTGGCTATTTGTCCAGAGCATGTTGTCAGAAGATGTCTGTCCCCCCCCCCATTAACATGTACTGTATTAAATACAGATTTAGCTCTGAGTGAGCGCAAGGACTTGTTGATCCTGTCCTAGCAAGAGCCTACTGTATGTCAACGTGCACCACCACACAAAGTGACTGCATATACAGTAGTGAGAAAGCAACGTAATGCGAGACGGAGTAAGGTAAACACATCAGCAACTGATATTTGTGATATATTGATTGGCCGTGTGCAGCATTCCAAAGATTAATACTTATCACATACAGAGTGTTAGACATGCCAACTCTGCTCAATACATTTGAATATAATTTGTGGATAGGCTGCGTGTAACGGTCAGATAGGTGAACCAAAGTGCAGAACATAGACTATGAGACAGGATCAGTGAAACCCCAAGCTGGGGTGTATTTATTAAGAGAAGGCTGACTGAGCCGATATGTAGACAGGTAGTCCGGTAAGAGTCAGGCAGGCAGTTGGTCAGGCAGGGGTCAAACAGGTAAGCTGGCAGGCAGACGGACAGAGTTCAGGCAGGTAATCGGGTTGGCAGACAGGCATAGGTCGAGTAGGCAGGCAGGCAGTCGTACACACAAGATGTCAGGCAGGGAAGCGGGCAGTCATGCAGGGGAACAGGCAGGTAGGCGGATAGTCATCCAGGCAGGGTTCAGGTAAGCAGGCAGGCACGCAGGCAGGAGAGTCGGTGGCAGGAGGGAACTGTGGACACAGGAACAAACAAGGTAAGGATGCTGGGAATGCTAAGAAGCAGGAACTAGGAATTATAGCTAGAAGCGTGACTAACAATGAACTGATGTTACGATCTGGCAGGAAGTGAAGGTTGAATCGGGTATTTATGGCAAACTCTGGTAATGAGAATGGGGAATAGCTGGTCATCTGACTCCTGCACACCTGACACCACTCCTGAAATCAGTCTGACAGGTCGAGAGAGAGAAAGACACTGCGTGCAGCATTCCAAACATTAGCACTACATACTACTACATAAATAATCCATTGGATGAACACAATTTAATTGAGGGCAGGATTTCCATCCAATAATTATGCATAGACCAAAATCAAACATAGTGTATTCATGTAAAGTAATGTAATTGAGTTCATCCAAAGTAATATAATTGGATTTATTTATTCATGTAAAGTAATGTAATTGAGTTCATCCAAAGTAACATAATTTGATTTATTTATCCATGTAAAGTAATGTAATTGAGTTTATCCAAAGTAATATAATCAGATTTATTTATCCATGTAAAGTAATGTAATTGAGTTTATCCAAAGTATTTTGCTTAAACATGGCTACAATTGATTTGCATTTGTCCAAAGTAATATAATTGGATTTAAAGGTAAAATGTGATCACCTGCATGGTTCTGGCGTTTAGACATAATTAACAATTGAAAAATAATAAATCCAAACAGGCCCCAGTAGTTGCAACACAAACATTATCCTTTTATTTCCAAAATGTAATTATGCAATGCAAAAATCTCAATAATCTAATTAATTGAATTTCCTTTTGAACAGCTGTTAGGTGTGTGTAAGTCACAATAAAAGTAAAAAAAAATAAAGAGGCTGGAGTTACTACTTAGTGTCCAATATCCCAAGAGTCTCATCATCCCAACATCTTCAGTTTTAGCTGCTGGATCTTTGTATTCACCTTGTGTCCATCCAAGTTCATTACAATTTTCTGGACAAACTCAAATGTGTACTTCAGGTTGTCGGGAAAGCTTAAGTCAAGGGCATAAATCAGTCCGAAGAACATGATGAAGTCAATGATGACACAGCCGAGGTTTCCCATGACCTTGACGCCCTCGATCACTATCCCCACATACTCAGGCTCTGCAGACGTCCCATCTCTGCGAATGGTGTAAATCCCCATGAATTTGCGATGTCCTTGTCGGCATCCTCAAGGGCTGAAGTCTGACAACACAAACACAGACCATTTATTTTCAAATAGATAAGACCACAAACTATAATATTAAGCAAAAATATAATTAAGCATTCATAGATCATCAACAACAGGCTAGAGGAGCAGACCAGCAGCTCGCTTCAAGGTGGCAACATGCTTCAACATTCAAAAAAGATATTCAAGTGTGGGGATGGATCTTAGGTTTTGGGGTTATGTGACAGCCAGTGGTATAACATTGCAAAGAGGGATAACGGGTTCCAATAAATACAAGCAAATTCTAGATGCAAATGTTATGCAGTCAATGTTTGGGTAAAGCTGTATCTACACTAGAAGAGAACTTGTGGTCAACTTACCAAGTATTCCTTGAAGAAAGAGTTTGGATCTTCGTTGAGGTAAGTTCGTTAAGGCCTTTCAGGAGGCTTGCCCTCCTGGTGTTGATGTCACCACACTAGAGCAGAGGAAAAAAGTAAGACAGAATTTAGTGATATGTATGTCTAAGTGAACAGTTAAAGACAAAAAAGCTTTCCAATAAGCTCCTTAAAACAGTGAATTTTGTGATATCCAGGACCTGTTTGATTCTTTGGCCCTTCACTCCACCTTTGCTCCTCAATATCGCCATAAGCTTCTCAGAAAAGTGGTCCAACTGGGAGAAGAACTTTGATCGTAGTGGTTTAGTAGTGATCTGCATGAACTCTGCATTCACCTGAAAAATATTGATGACACGCTAAATATCTGACAGAAAAGTACCTGCACATTGTAGTGACAACAGCTGAGAAGATCATTGGAACATCACTGCCACCCATTTAGGACCTGTTATATAAACACTGAGCTCAGCCTCCAGTATAGTAAAGGACTCAACCCATCCTTACCATAACCTGTTTACACCTGCTCCCCTCTGGCATATATTACAGCAGCAAAAACTTCAGAATAGCCAGAGTTTCTTCCCCCAAACCATCACACTGCATTCCATTTAAAAACTGCCACTTATACACACACATTCACTACACAATTACACATTCCTGCACATTGATTTTTTTTTTTTTTTTAAAGTAGTCATTATCTGCTATTCAGCTTTAACTTTCATAGTCATAAGAGAGCAGGCCATCTATCCTTGAAGTCTCCTACCATGGTTCTCTGCTCCACGATTTCCTGGCGTCTATAGGAGAAGGTGTGGTCCATTTTTGCGTTCACCATCTCTTCGTTGTCCCGCTTTTTCAGTTCAGAAAGTAAAGCCACCCTCTCGTTCTCCAAGCTTTCGCTTATTTCACCTTTTGGATACAATGGAATATAGTTCACCTCAGCCTTCCTGGGTTTCTTTATGCGTGCTGCAGATTTGCCTTTCCCTTCTCGCTTGTGTTTCAACGAGTTGATGTGTATCCCAGGATGTCCGAGGCGGCCGAGCTTTGTGCGATAGTTTTGCATCTTGTATTTCAGGGATTGTTTCCATCCCCAAAATCCTGTCTTGGAACCTAGTTGGCCTAGGCACGGATGGGCCTTGGTCAAAGCTGCGGCAACTTCCTCACATTGATAATCCTTTGGATACTTTGTGTATTTGACCATTTCTTGAGCTAGGGCATCTAGAATGATTCCTTTCAGCTTTGGGCCAGGTTTGAAGTGTGTACCGAGCGCCTCAAATTATATATTCTTCAAGTGTAGTTGGTATTCAGCATCGTACAAGAACTTGGGGACCACAAGAATGTTGGGCCAAGAGGATCCTGAATGATGAATTTCTGGTGATGAGTGCGGGGTAGACGTATACACTGTATCATCAGTGCAGGATAGTCTTCCTTATAGTAGTCACCATCTCGTATCGTTCTGTAAAATTGGAGACCAGCCAATCGATTGTCTTGTGTACTGCAGGTGAGATGTTCAAGGACTATTTTATGGGAAATAAGGTGTTGTAAAGACTGCAACAGAGGTATATATTGATGTAGCAAAGTCCGTTCGTACACAGAGGCAGACGCAGTATAGCGGTAAGGGAATGTTCCCGTTTATTCATAAAGTTTCGTAACACCTAGAGTCCGTTGGCTTTCCAGCCTTCCTAAACACCACTCGGCGATTTCGCAGTCTCGCCTTTCTTTCTCCTCTCGCCGTTCCCAGCTCCCCTACTGAAATGGCAGAAGCACACAAATGTTAAGCACTCGCCAACGAGACTTCATTTGCAACAGGTGTGCAACGAAGCCTCGCCGACACAACCCCGGCCACGGTCCTGTAGCTCCCTCCACATGCCGAACGCTGCATGTCCCCCCACATACCCCCACCGCCTGACACAGGCCGGGGACCCGACGGCCGACAACCTACTCCCCCCCCCTGCACGGGAGAGGAAGTCTGCCACGACCATCTGCGCCCCTGGTCTGTGCACGACCGAAAAGTTGAAGGGCTGCAACGCGAGATACCACCGGGTGATCCTCGCGTTCACATCCTTCATGCGGTGGAGCCACTGGAGGGGGGCATGGTCGGAGTAGAGGGTGAAAGCGCGACCCAGCAGGTAGTAGCAGAGGGTGCCGACCGCCCACTTGATGGCCAGGCACTCCTTCTCCACGGTGCTGTACCGGCCCTCCCTCTCCGACAGCTTGCGGATCAGGTACAGCACCGGCCGGTCAGCCCCCTTCACACGCTGGGTCAGCACTGCTCCCAGCCCTCTATCCGACGCGTCCGTCTGTAGGGAGAAAGGGAGGTTAAAATCAGGCGTATACAGGACCGTTTCTCCACAAAGAGCTCCCTTAAGGGCCTCGAACGACCCCTGGCACTGGCCCGACCATTGGACCGGATCCGGGGCACCCTTCCGGGTGAGGTCCGTCAAGGGACTGGCCAGCTCTGAAAACCCTGGCACGAACTGCCGGTAATAGCCAGCCAGCCCCAGGAAGGCCCTCACCTCCTTCTTCGTCTTGGGTCGAGGAGAGGCGGCGATGGCCGCAGTCTTTTCAATCTGCGGCCGCACCTCCCCCCGACCCAAGTGGTACCCCAGATACCGGATCTCCCTCCGCCCGATCACGCACTTTTTCGGGTTGGCCGTCAGCCCCGCCTGCCTCAGGGACTGCAGAACAGCAGCCACACTCCGCACATGCTGCGCCCAGGTGTCACTGTGAATGACAATGTCATCTAGGTAGGCCACAGCATAGGCAGAGTGCGGCCGCAGAACACGGTCCATGAGGCGCTGAAAAGTGGCTGGGGCTCCGAACAACCCAAAAGGGAGCACTGTGAACTGGAACAGCCCGAGCGGAGTGGAGAATGCCGTTTTCTCCCGGGACACTGGCGAGAGTGGAATCTGCCAGTATCCCTTCGTGCAATCCAATGTCGTGAAGTACTTGGCCGTACCAAGCCGGTCCAAGAGCTCGTCAACCCGGGGCATCGGATAAGCATCGAACTTGGAGACCGCATTAACCCGTCTATAATCCACACAGAACCGTATAGCCCCATCTGGCTTGTTGACTAGCACGATGGGGCTACACCAATCACTGCGGGACTCCTCGACCACACCCAGCTCCAGCATGGCTTCCAACTCCCTGCACACAATGTCTCGTTTGTGCACCGGCAACCTATAGGGACGCGTGCGCACCGTTAAACCCGGCTGCGTTTCTATATGGTGGTCGATGAGCGTAGTCCGACCGGGCAGGGGAGAGAACACGTCGGCGAACTTAGCCTGCAAATCTGCAACGTCCGTGGCCTGGCTAGCAGAGAGATGGTTATCAATATCGACCGGAGTGCTGACTTTCGATTTTGGGACTTCCGGACCGAACTCCTCTCTCTCTGGAATTACTGTAGCCAGAGCAACAGTGACCACGTCGTTCCATTTTTTTAGGAGATTGACGTGATACACCTGCAAGCTATCCCCCCGGTCCGAGCGTACTACCTCATAATCCACGTCCCCCATGCGACGTGTGACCACAAACGGCCCTTGCCACTTCGCGAGTAATTTCGTGCTGGAGGTGGGTAACAGTACGAGCACCTTGTCTCCCGATGTAAATTCTCGTAGGGTAGTTCCCCTGTCATACAGGCGTTTCTGACGCTCCTGGGATTGTAGCAAATGCTCGCGTGAGATAACCCCTAGGGCGTGGAGCTTTGTGCGCAAGTCCAGGACGTATTGGAACTCACTTTTACTGTCGCTAGACCCTTCCTCACAATTTTCTTTAAGAAGGTCTAGGACACCCCGGGCTTACGCCCGTAGAGTAATTCAAACGGGGAAAACCCGGTGGAAGCTTGGGGGACTTCCCGCACCGCAAACAACAGGGGATCTAGCCATTTATGCCAATTCCGACTATCCTCGTGTACAAACTTCCGGATCATTGACTTCAAGGTCCGATTGAACCGCTCACAAAGGCCATCAGTGGCCGGGTGGTAAACACTGGTTCGAATCGCCTTGATGTTCAACAAGCCATACAGTTCCTTGAGGGTGCGTGACATAAAATTAGTGCCCTGATCGGTGAGAATCTCTTTCGGGATTCCCACGCGGGAGATTACTTGAAACAATGCCTGCGCTACACTCTTGGCAGAGATATTGCGCAGCGGTATTGCCTCGGGGTATCGGGTGGCGTAATCTATCAAGACCAACACAAATCGATATCCCTGTGTACTCCGGTTAAATGGCCCGATAATATCCATCGCAATGCGGTCGAATGGGTTCTCGACCAATGGTAAGGGCCGCAAGGGGGCCCGTGGAATGGCCGGGGGATTTACCAACTGACATTCACGACAAGAAGCGCACCACCTACGCACCTCTGCCCGAATCCCCGGCCAATAAAATCGAGCCATTATACGGTTCAGTGTTTTATCATACCCTAAATGGCCCGCCATGGGGTTGAAATGAGCCGCCTGGAAGACCATTTCGCGGCGGCTGCGGGGAACCAACAACTGGGTTACTTCCTCCTGACTATGTGAGTCACGACTTACTCTATATAACCTGTCGCTGATAATCGCAAAATAGGGGTGGGCGCGCACTGTGTCTGGCCGTATCAAAGTACCATCAATTGCTATCACTTGGTCAAAGGCTGATCTTAGGGTCTCGTCACGAGACTGCTCGAGGGGGAAGTCGCATAGCAGCGGATAGTTCAGCGGGGAAATCTCGGGGTGAGGCGCCCCCGCCGGCTCCGGCTCCGGCTCCCCGGCAGTGTCGCGAGGCGCCGCCTCATGGCCCGGCCGTCCGCACCGCCAACACACCCCCCCTGTCGCTCGGGGTGCTACCTGTGGGGCCAGGGTTGGCTCTGGATGGGTGCGCCCCTGCCATCTCGTCCTCGGGGCGGGCGCCGGCCTTTCCCCTTACTGTCCCTCGGCTCCTCCTGGGCGCCGGCCCCCTGGCGCGGGGCCGGGGTTGGTCGTTGCGGCCCCCGCGGTGGGAAGGAGAGATGCGCGGTGGGAAGGAGAGATGGTCCTCCGCTAATCCCACGGCGGTCTTGAGGTCCTGGGGGCGGTGGTACTGGACCCAGGCGGCAGTTCGGGCCGGGAGCCCCGTGAGGAACTGTTCCAGGACTACCCGGTACCCGACCTCCTCCGCCGAGTTGTTCTCTGGGTCCAGCCACCGCCACGCGCTGTCCCGCAGCCGCTGGGCGTAGGCGAAGGGCCGGCTCCCCTCCTCCATTGTCAGGGCCCGAAACCGGCGACGGTGCTCCTCCGGTGTGAGGCCCAGGCGGTCCCGAATTGCCCGGGCCAGGGACGGGTAATCCCGTTGGGTGGCCGCTGGTAAACTGTGGGCCGCGAGCTGCGCCTCCCCTGACAGGAGGGGCAGCAGATGGTAGGCCCACTCTCCGTCCGGCCACCCCGAGATCCTTGCCGTCCCCTCGAACACCGCGAGGAACGCCTCCGGGTCGTCAATAGCTGACTTCGGAACGTGAACAATGTTTTCCAACTTCAGTAAAATGGAAGCAACTTTTTCTTCAATAATCTTTGGCAAGTCTAATGCCACACTATCATCACTACTTAGCGTTTCATGATTCGTACCCACAGACTCTATGGGTTCATCTACACAATTGTCTGACTGTGGCAACTGGTCACTTGAATTAACCACATTTGGCTGAAAATCTTTCAATGAATGTGGGGTGTGCTTCCTGTTTTTATGAGTGTTAAATGTACTGTAAACATTAGTTTTAAATGTGCATCCTACAAACATACACTCAACTGTTTCATCATGGCGGAGATGTTGATTTATGTGTTGAAAATAATCTCTTTCTGATGCTATTTCACTGCATGAGCACACCTGACAAATGAATGTGGTTACTTCTACTGAGGTTTTCTGTTTAGCATGGCTTTTGTATGTGTGATTTAGTAGTTTACGCCATGTATTAAACAGACATGGACAATGTGAGTAAGGACATGGATAGCGGTAATTGACCCTAGAGTGCCCATGAGACTGCCTAAAATGTTGCAACAACAAATACCTGCTACCTACTTCAAAAGAGCATTCCTTGCACTGCCACATTCATAAACCTAAAAAGATTATTTTTTTTAACATTTACAAATTTACAGTAGATGCATTCAAGTTATGTAAGCATTGAGCAAGAAGTACTTACTATCACTAGGAGGTTGACACAGTAGCTTGGTTACTGCTCATCAAACTGTTAAACAGGAGGTAAATGCAAATTAAAATTGAGCCATCCTTGGACACCCCCCACACATACCACATATAGAGAATCAGGGAATAAACTGTTACATAGTTTACAGAAAACTCAATATAGTCTCAATATTAAAGTCGGCAAACCTAGTTAAATTATAATTTAGTTGAATTTTGAGCGCAGAGAGGGTGATTGCCAATTCGAAAACCAACACTTCTTGACTTAAAGCATTGTGTGTAGAAGACAAGCTACAGGTTACCACGTGCATAAAATGGACAACTTAAGCACCGCGTGTATCTGCTAATCATGTAGGCTAGATAGCTAGCAAGCAGCAAATTAGCTAGCTTGTTAGTCAAATTCTATAGCTGGCTAGGTAAACAGGCGTTCTTTCAATTTGCGTTTGGCGTGATACCGAATTTGGTAAAAAAATAAATAATAATAATTAAAAGAAATACAGACCAATATAGTTTAATGCGCTGTGCATGAATACATGTTTAAACAAAAAAAGCCAGGTCGTCTGCATCTAGCTTGCTAAAGTGCATCTCAGGTCAGGTAAACTCGGTAGCAAGGTTAGCTAACAACCCACCTAACCTACCAAAATGGTGTGAAATAACGTCGCTTAGCTGCTGCACATATTTCACTCAAGCATATACATGTTGTTTAAGAACAAGATACATTTTTTTAAATCTAAGAAAATGTACAACTTACCAAACAACGAATTTCCAGCGCCACTCACAAGCTGCATGCACGAAGAGCCAGAGGAAAATTGTGGTTCTGAAAAATCCTGCGATCTCGCACACGCGCACTGGGCAGTCCATGCGCGCAGGGCATGTCCCCAACTCATTAATTTTCAATTGGCCGAACCTAAATAAATGTCATCGTAAAAATATTCATATATTTTATATTACACACATTAAAAACAAATGCTTAAACTCTTAAATGAATACATTCTAATACACCAAACAATATTTTAATGTGTCACCTCTAAGAAGGGCCTGAATAATTTTTTTCAGTGTAGTCAAAGTGGTAGGCCTGCTAGTCAGGCGAAGCAACAATTTGTGATATATTGAATGGTAAAGATATGTTTACAAGATAGTAGTTGTATATGTATCTCCTAATAACCAGTAGGCAACAGCTATTATTCTAAAATGAATATTTTAACCGTGAACACATCTATTTAATCTAGCTTATTGAAAGACATGGTGATCAAATATTTGTATTTGATATTCGAGACGTGTGCACTGTGACAAGTCCCAAATGAAAACCAAAGTTATTATTATTTTTGAGTTTATTGCAAATTGTGTATGAGATTTTGATAAAGAATGACACTGATGCAGAAATAAAAATGCACAAAGGTGTTTATTTAAGGTTCTGCCAGGTGGTCTTCGAGCTGGAAGGTGGCGCATCCGTAATGTGATCAAGAATGTTCTGTGTTACAGTTTACAACCTCTATACTTTCACTTGACTTGACTCTTTATATGATTGTTATTATAGCCCTCATATACTTCTAATTACAGACTCCAAATATTAACACAAACTGTACATTTCAATAGAATTAGGGGGCAGGTGGGCGGATTGTAGCGTATTTGGCATTCATAATTGTTTCCCAATAAGAAACAAAAGCGTGACCATTTATCTAGCCACTGGAGAAAAACAATTTGAATCACTCCCCTGGATGTGGCCAAATTAGTTCTCAATAATGGTTGTCATTTTTACCAACACAGCCTCTCAATTGTGTCCTATTCGTCACCAAAAATAACTGACTCTGCCTCTCTCGCCAAATAGGATGTAGAGAGCGCACGGCGGATGCTACACCTTTACTCCGTCTCCCAGCACGCTCTCTCTCTCTTCAAATGATCCCTACTTTTCTATCCAGTTTCAATCCCTCTCATTCTGTTACATTATGAAAGCCAACTCGCGCTTATTCATGTTAGACATTTCCCCCTGTTCCTCTGCGCTGTGAGACAATCTGTGATCTGCAATTAATGAGCTAAACTAGATTTTTCACATTTCAACATTCAACTCTGGCACTGTTGTTAACGTTATATATATATTCACACAACATATTTATGTCCATATAGGTGAAATGTGCGGAATCAACTGAGGAACCTTATATCCTATGAGTTAGTTAATATGCAGTTTCGCGGACACTGCCATATTTTCCATGTCTGACATCATTTTATGAAGTGTCCATGAAGACATTAATTATTTGTAAATGAAGGTTCATCCAAAGACATCATCACCCCCCTCACAACATTTGAGGCCGCACCCCCTCACCAAATATAATTGTGCTACATTTCCCTGCTTCTCTGCTGTGAAAGAATGCGTGATGACAGTATGAGAGTAGATCCTTGTTAAAATAACCTGACATTTAAACCATTTACACTTTTCATCTCTGTAATTCATGAGCTGCTATAATAAACTTGATTTTGCCAATCTCTCTCATAAGACAAGCTGATAAGACAAACCATTCTATTTTCAATCATCCTGCACAGCTCTTCTCATCACCTTGTGGTGGCTTTCGGCAGCATTTCACACCACATATAAATGCAGCGGTGGCATGCAGGGATTACACCTCTACCTACTGTAGAACGAATTTGGTAACTGTTAAAACAATAATAAACTGTTTTTATAAAAATAATTTCTAACATTTATGGTACCTGACACATTATCTAGGGGCCTCTTGTGAACAAAGTTATATTTTTTTAATTATTGTGGTGCAAAACATTGCACACACAATCTGTTTTAGTAAAATTGTCTGAAAAGATTAGTCTTTCACCATACTAGTCGAAATGCCAAATCGCTTTGATAAATATTCAGTAACAGAACAGATAAATTACGATAGGAAAAACAGCCTTTTTAATTGCAATGTCTCGTAAACTTGTAATATGAGACATGCTACATGGCTGCTATTTTTCTGGAGGGCATGCTGCCAGTGATGATGACCGTACTCTGTTTAAACAATGTCTCTGCAATGCAAATACTTGTATAGCTTACTGATTATAGGCTGTAATAGGACACAACTTTGTCACTTTTTTTTTCTTTCTGAGAATACCCAGCATCCACAACTGATTACATGTGAGCTATGGACGTTATTCTCATTTCCATTACATGAATCAAATCTGAGCAATGACTGTACTACCTGTGCTGTCTTGTGTTGTCTGAGAGCTCATGTCTCTCCTCCTCTTTAATAGTAATGGCTCACAGAAGAATGAGAGGAAGAAAGAGAGAGAGAGGAGGGGAGGTAAGGGTAAGGTGTGTAGCAATTAATAATTTAACAGCTGCCTATAATGTAATAACTGCTAATAATATAATGCATTTTGCATTTATAATGTAATAAAAAAATTTAATGTAATAACTTGCTAATAATGTAATAGAAATGCTAAGAGAATAACATGAGAACTTTGTGCGCATAATTAAATAATTACATGATTGGCTGGTTATTACATTGAGTAACTGTTTTGGTCCCACGAATGCACTTTCTAAAAGGAAGTGTCCTACCCGATAAACTGTATGTATAAAAGAATGTTGTTATGGCCAGGGGTATTCTAGGGGAGTGAACTCACCGATTTCTGCCTTTCTGTCTCTGGTGGCTGCCTCTTTGTGCGCGCATGCAGAAACACAACAGCTAATGTCGGACACTACAAGTCCATTCCAGGGGTTTAAATTATTATTAGGGAGGATTATTGTGCTGGAGGTAAAGTGTTGCGTAAAAAAAAGGAAGGAGCTTCTGCACACTTAAAACAGTAAACTGAAAAAATAACAATTAAAGTATCTGTGTAAAAAAATATGTCCTTCACCATATACTGTCCAAAGGCTATGTTCCTGAACACAAGCCAGGCTTGCATCCAGCGTTTGTCTTTGTCAAATAGTTATTTGACTTGTGTACTGTAGCAAGGCCACTGCTACGTCCAGCAACTTTATATAGTTTCATTACACTAATGGAACAGTCATTTTGATTCTCCACGTCCAAACTCTCAGCCAAAGAGTCTCTGACATGGATGGAGGGAATATATGGTCTCAGAGCAAGGGTCATACAGTCAGCTTGAGGGTCAACTTGATGGCCAGCCATAGGGTCCACCACAGCTTGAGGGTCAGCGCCAGTAGGTGTCCTAACTGGCATCATAAAAGACAGCCTTTCACTCTCTACCTCCTGAATAGCCTGGATATGACTGACTGGGCCATCTAGACTAAGATAGTGTTCCCCATGCCTCTCAGCAATGTGGCCAAGAACTAAAAGCGCCAAACTTTCACAGTAACTACTAGTAAGTGTGATGATAGAGGTTGCATCAACACATTTTACATTTACATGTAAATTCATTTAGCAGAAACTTTTATCCAAAGTGACTTAATTTATATAAATTATATAAATAGATTTTTCTAAGTAAGTGAATCAACTACACATCAGTCATTGCAAGTAACATCTTCCATAAGAACAAGTGCCATTGGCAGTCACAGTGCTAGAGAAAGGAAGAAAACAGGTTTTGGTAATTTAAAATAAGGTGTTAAGGAGTGGAGAGGTTTCAGGAGGAGGAGCCCAGATGTAATCTAACAAGATGGGTCTTTAGTTTATGGCGCTAGACTAAGGTAGTGACTCTGCAGTCTTGACAGTGGGGGGAAGCTCATTCCACCACTGGGGCACTAAGACTGAGAAGAGCCGTGACTGAGCAGAACGACCTCTGTTTAATGGGCTGATCAGGCTGGGGTGCAGAGGAGGGGGGTGACATGGTAGAATATGAGGAGACGTGTCACCACCTGTGTGTCAGAGGGGAAGAAAGAGATAAAAAGTTGAGTGTCATCAGCATAGCAGTGGTAAGAGAAACTATGTGAGGAAATTACAGAGCCAAGAGATTTGGTATACAGAGAGAACAATAAGGGTCCTAGGATAGAGCCCTGGGGGACAACAGTGGTGAGGGTGCGTGATGTGGACAGCGACCCTCTCCGCGTTACCTGGTAAGAGCGATCGGCCAGGCAGGATACAAACAAGGTGCAGAGCCCGAGATGCCCAGCTGGAGAGAAGGATCTGGTGGTTTACTGTGTAAACGCAGCAGACCAGTCCAGAAGAATGAGAACAGAAGAGAGGGTGGAAGCTCTGGTAGTGTGGAAGGCCTCCGTGACAACAAGGAGAGCAGTTTTAAGTAGAATGAGCAGCATTGAAGCCAGATTGGTCAAGGAAATTGTTCTGAAAGAGATGTAGTTTTGGACAGCAGATGGGTCAAGTGTTGGCTTCTTTTGAAGAGGTTTGACTCTGGGACAGAGCCAGTGGTCAGGGAGGAATCGATGAGGGTGGTAAGGAAAGGAAGGAGATGGATTGGAAAAGGGGTGAGGGGATGGTATCGAGAGGGCATACCATCGATTGGCCAGACCTGAGTCTCTTTTTCAAGGGAGCCCTGCAATACAAATGATACAAATACATAGGATACAAACAAGAAAATAAACAAACAAAAACAAACACAAGATACAATTTCATACAAAACATGAACACTCCTCTGTAACCAGGTTCTCTAAGAGCAACCTAAAATGCTCAAGCAGTGCTAGAGAGTCTAGTTTTTAGTATTACATTCCACTTTTTCAGACCCTCCTGGCCAAAAGCTGTTTTTCCAAGGTCGGTGGAAAAATGCGGGACCTCGAGAACTAACCACTTCTGTGATCGGGAGGAATAACTAGTGGTACTATAATTTCAGAGTGATGTGATGTCGATTTGAAGTTTATAAATAAACAGAAGGCAATGCTGTTTTCTCCTCGTAGAGAGGGATGGCCAACCTACTCTCTGATAGAGATGGCAATGATGTGTGTTCAATTTGGTTCCCGTAATGAAGCAGAGGGGGCACTATGGTATACTTTGTCAAGAGGTTTTAATGAGGATGTAGCAGCACGCTTACAGTCATGAGAAAAAGTTAGGACACCCCCCAAAATATTAAGTTATTCTCTTAAAAATATGGACATATCAATATGTTATCTTCTTTCTAACAATGTCTATAGATAAAGGGGATGTAATTGAACAAAAAACTATGAAAATGTAACTTTGTAATCATTTATTTAACGAAAAATTAACAATAATGCCAATTCCTACTGAGGATGCCCTAATAGCTAGTATTGCCCCCCTTGGCTGAAATAACCTCAATTAGACGTTTCTTATAACTGTCTACAGGTCTCTGACATCAATTGGGAGAAAGTTTTTCCCACTCCTCCTTGCAGAATTCTTTCAGCTGTGTGATGTTCGAGGGGTGTCTTGCATGCACAGCCAGTTTCAAATCAATCCACAGCATCTCAATAAGATTAAGATCCGGGCTTTGACTTGACCATTCCAGAACTCTCAATTTATTTTTCTTGAGCCATTCCTTGGTAGATTTACTGAAATGTTTTGGGTCATTGTCATGTTGCATGGTCCACATCTGCTTCAGCTTCAACTTTCGAACAGATGGTCTCACATTTTCCTCAAGCACCCTCTGATACAATACAAAATTCATAGTGGATTCTATGATGGTGAGCTGACCAGGCCCTGCTGCAGAAAAGCAGCCCCAAACCATGACATTTCCACCCCCATGCTTCACAGTTGGTATGAGGTTCTTGTTCTCAAATGCTGTCTTGGTTTTGCGCCAAACATGTCTACTCTTACTGTGCCCAAATAGTTCAACTTTGGATTCATCTGTCCAAAGCACATTGTTCCAGAAGTTCTGGTCTTTCTCTAGGTGTTCTCTGGCAAACTTTAGTCTTGCCCTGATGTTTTTTTTTGACAGCAGGGGTTTCCTCCTTGCACACCTCCCATGTAATGCAAACTTGTTCAGTCTCTTTCTTATGGTGGATGCATGTACTTTGACATCAATTGTGGCAAGAGATACCTGTAGGTCTCGTGATGACATTCTGGGATTGTTGGAGACTTCTTTAAGCATCTTTCGGTCAGCTCTTATGCTGAACTTGCTTGGGCGGCCTGACCTGGCCATGTTGGTGGTGGTTTTAAATGTTCTCCACTTGTAAATTATTTTCCGGACAGTGGAATGGCCAATTTCGAATAGTTTGGAGATCTTTTTATATCCCTTCCCAGACTCATATGCATCTACAATTTTTCTTCTGAAGGCCTCAGAGAGCTCTTTTGATCTCGCCATGGTGATGCAACTCACTTCAACAATCAAGAG
Source organism: Argentina silus (assembly GCF_951799395.1). NCBI lineage: Eukaryota > Metazoa > Chordata > Actinopteri > Argentiniformes > Argentinidae > Argentina > Argentina silus. The sequence goes on from NC_139653.1 coordinate 23,946,847, forward strand.
CAAACCAAACTAAATATCTGAGGCTTAAATAGGACAGGCTCCTCCAAAATCCTCTGTAACGATGTTCTAATCATTTGCACCTGATGTGGTGCTCTTTATTATAATTTTAGGCATTTTAAGTGGAACTAAATGTGGGGGTGTCCTAACTTTTTCCTCACAAGAAGATTGCATTTCTATTAATTACATTTTACCAATCATTTTTTAAATAATTTGTTTCAGTTGTATTTGTTTAGTTATATTACCTCAATTTTTCAATATTGTTCAAATGAATATCAAATGTCCATATGTTTGAATATGTTGAAGAAGACAAAGGTTTTCATAGGGTGTCCTAATTTTTTCTCATGACTGTATATACTATATTGCCATAATCTAATGTGGCCATGAAGGTAGACTGAATGCTTTTCCTCCTGTTTTCAAGTGTGAAACAAGCCTTGTTTCTATAGAAAAAAACTAATTTAATTTTTTGTTTATTTGAAAGTACATCTACATGTGTTTTAAATGATAGCTTGTCATCAATCCAGATACCGCAATATTTATATGATGGGACTTGTTCAATTTGGACTCCACTTATGGTGCTAATATTCAATTCTGAGGTATCTTTGCGGGATCTGGAGAATAGCATAATGTATTTTGTTTTTTCCGTGTTCAAAACTGGTTTAAGGTCCAGTGAGTGTTGTATAGCATTAAAGCTATAGTAAGCCTGGTTTACAGCAGTGGCAGAGGAATAAAGTATAGTGTTATCCACATAAAAATGTACATTACAATCCTTTACTGTGGCACCAATATTGCTTATGTATAGGGTAAATAGAAGTGGACCTAAAATGGAACCCTGTGGCACCCCTTTCCTGATCTCAAGTAATTCAGACTTGACACCATCCGCTACTATTGACTGAGTTCTACCACTGAGATAGTCCCGGAACCAATCACAGGCACCCTTATCCAGACCAATAGACTATTCAGTCTATTCAATGATGATCGACTGTATCAAATGCCTTAGATAAATAAATAAATAGAGCAATACATTTTACATTTTTATCCAGAGCACTGAAAATGTAATTTAAGGCCAGTGATGTCACAGAGATGGTGCTATGACCAGGTCTAAAGCCAGATTGATGCAAATTCAGAATTCATTTTCAGCTAAAAAGGACCACAATTGAGCATTTAGCAAGGATTCTAGTATTTTATTTAAACATGAGAGCTTTGAGATCGGGCGATAGTTATTCAGGTTACTAGTGTCTCCTCCCTTGTGAAGTGGCAGCACATGGGCTACTATATTCCATGCATTAGGAATAGTCCCAGAAATAAGTTTTTGGTTAAAAGCATACAACAATGGTGTCACAATAAGGTGTGCTCCAATTTGTAAAAGACCAGGATCCAGTAAGTCCGCCCCTTTTTAGTATTTATAGTAATTAAAGCATCAAGGATTTCCCTGTCTGTGAACGGTTTAAAAGAAAACCTTTGATGCCCACTATCCAGCAATATACTACTATGTGATCCAGGCCAGTCGACACTACGTATTGTCATATCACCTGACCGCTTGCCTACAGCAGGAGTAGAATTTGACTTTTCAAAGATATATCCAACAGAAATTAAATGTTGATTAAAAGCATTACCTATTTCCCTTTTGCCAGTATGGGACCAGCTTCAGTCATGATTTGATGGGGCAGTGTGGGGGCGGGACTATGTTTCAGAGATTTAACAGTTTTAAAAAATCTAGCTGGGTCTCCAGTATTGTCAGATAGGGAGTTAGTATAGTGGGTAGATTTAGCCTTCCTGGTCATAGCTATGCACCTATTTCTCAGTTGCCTAAAAAGCAGCCAATCAGAGGTGGAATTTGGCCCAGGCCTCATTTCTTTTTTGAATAGTTTAAGATAGTTCAGGTGTAAACAAAGGATTTGCTCTATCTTTCATCCATATAACCTCATATATTGAGCATGTTTATTGCAACAGAGTTAAAAACATTTGAAAAGTAATCAAGAGCCAACTCAGGTTCAGGGATGGAGAATACTCTTTCCAGGTAACTGACATCCTGTGCAAAAACTCCATTGGCTGTATACTTATGGTGTCTATTAGTTAGTATAATGTCAATCAGAGTATTTTCTGAGGAATTTGTCAACCAATCAAAGTTCAGATCACCCATAATTACCGGTTTAGATGTAGCATAGTTTGATAACAGCTACGTCAGCACTATGCGCAATAGCCTGGGGACAAGGTCATGTGCCTTCTAAACTCGTGGTTTATATAGGGGTATGCATGTGTTGAGAATTGCCTAAGGATTCACTAGAATTCATAGCTAGCCGTCTAGAACACGAGCTATACTATCTTTGATCATATGAGGTAACCTCTATTAGGCATTCCCAAAGGTTTCCAATTACAGCAATACTTGTTTTTTCAACAGTCCAATTTCTATAGGAGTAGATTATTTATTTTTTATGTTTTATTTGAGTTGTTATCTTTTTACAGGAATTTCCTCATGGACACTTCTTAAAATTAGTAAAGAACACAGCATGACCCCTTACATTATGTCTTTAATTTAGATTGATCAATGCACATGCATCTGAAATAGTCTAAAAATGGCAGAATACAAATATCTTTTGAGACTTTTACTGAAAATTATTCATTGGAAAATAGAGTGGTCATTTTCATGGGACTTGCAATGGTACTTTCAATTGTAAACCATCATTAGTAACATACCCATCAGTGTTTGAATATTTTGAATATTTGTACTTTAATTTTTTCCACTCTTGAAAACCTTATACGTCAATTGCCCATAGGCATACAGTCACACATTTATCCCTGATCCCTGACCAAGGGGAACACTGCTGAGCATTTGCGTCTCTTTCTAACCACCCCTCCTTCATTTCTGACTGCCCTGTGTTCGCTGACTTTGGTAATTTCACACTCTTCTCCTCTGCTCGTCTCAGTGTTCACTCTATCATTGTTCCTGGAAAAGAGCCCTTTGGCTGCTCTGGTCCTGGCAGCAAGCATGGAGCACGCTCATAGCTGTCATAGTGTGTGTGTGTTCCGAAGCTTTTCTCAGATAAGTACATTGCCTTAGTATTCATTGTTAACAAATCAATGAAGGGAAAAAGAAGAGAGAGGGAGAAAGAGTGTGTGAGAGAGAGAGACTACAATGTATCTTCATTCTGAATAAAGGACTGCGTCACCCGGGGCCTGAATATCTTCATTGCTCCTAAAAATATAAAAAGCAACACAAAGGCATAGCTGACACTTGTTTGCAGGGAAGAGGCATAGAATATTATATTACAGGGAAGAGGCATGTGAATAATAAAGGCCAAGTGTGTGTTCTGATATTCAGGTACAAGTTTGCTTTTGGCACTGACTTAAGACAAGGTGTGAAACCTAAACCATGCTGTATATCCCACATAGCCATCAATGAAAGATTTAAGTAGACGTGCATGTATGTCTAATTTCTTTGAAGGTTGCCTTATTGGGTCTATGGTTTGTTGTCATTATCTCCAGTACCATACCAGTGTCTACATGGGAAAACAGTGATTTTCTATGTTCTGTAATCAAAAAGATAAGACAAGGTCTGAAGGAACCTGGGGGTAAAAAATAATAAAATAAAACAAAACAGTAATGTTCAAAACTCCCCCTGTGTGTGTGTGTGTGTGTGGTTGTGTGTTTGAAAGGTGTTCATGTGATAGTGGTGTATTTTTGTGTTCAATGTAATAGTCGGTATGTGTTGTTGAAACAGGTTTGTTTGGGTTGGTGTGCATTAATGTGTTACCGTGTATGTGTGTGTGTGTGTGTCTGTGTCTGTGTCTATGAGAGAGCGAGAGAGAGAGAGAGAGGGAGAGAAAGAGGTGTGTAAATGCCAGGCTGTCAGATCCGGCTTGTCAGGGAGAGCAGGTGTGACGTGACAGACAGGTGTGACATTTACCTTTAGGTTTTATAAAAGAAATCCCATCCATCTCTGTCACACACACACACACACACACACACACATACACATACACACACGCACACACACACACACACACAGTAACAAAGTAACACACACTAACCCAAAGAAACCTCTTTCAACAGCACTAGGCATATTTAATAAGCAATCTTCATTGGCAGATATCACTCTAGATTAATGAAAGTGTGTTTGTGTGTGTGGTGCAACATTGTTGGATTATATCTAGGTGTCAATGCTTTATACATAAACATACATTTCAATCATTTCAAGTATTTCACTAAGGGGAGAGAAATGTCACACTGTAAAATGTCCAGCCACAACTAGCTACTACTAAATATGTTGTTACTTTCATCATAGAAATAAAGTTGTCGTTCATTGCAGAAGGACAGAGAAGCCATCTACCCATCATAATAAATTCCCATTGTGCTGTGACAGGTTTGTTAAGGCCTGGGTGGTATTACAGTAGTGAACAACCCAAAGCCTCCGTTTGGAATGCAGCCTCCCGGGGGAGATACAGTAAAGCCTGTTTGGAATGCAGCCGCTAAGACAGCTAAGCTACTCCGTCTTAGCACAGACCTGATGCTACCACAATAGGAATTAGGGGATTTCACCCAAATCTGGGCTAGGGGGACCAAGAGGGGTGAGGGGGTAGAGGCAGTGTGTGTGTGGTGGAGAGGATGTGTGTGCATTGGTGTATATGCCTCTCTCTCTCTCTTTTTTTCTCTTTGTCTCTTGTGTGTGTGTGTGTGTGTGTGTGCTCGCACGCACGCGTGTGAGTGTGAGTCAGGAGGACTCACCCTTCTCCACAGCAGCAGCGACTGATCCAAAGCCCTGGCTGGGAGATATTCTGTGGAGCCATTTACATCAGCAGGTTTCTGTCTTGACTTTTTGTTTTGTATTGTATTGTCCATCCTGACCTGATATAAATATTGATATACAATATCTGGAATAATCTATACAGTGCAGACCAGGGTAACGCATTGCCAACATGTCAGGTGTCATGTATTCCTGTAGTAAGTACACACACACACACACACACACACACACACTATAATATATACAGTGCCTATAGAAAGTCATCATACCCTGTGAAATCTTTACCTTTTGTCACACTACACCCTGGAAATTAAAATAAATCAAATCTTTTGAGCTGTATGTACACATTATAACCCTCATCATCAAAGTGAAAATAACAATTAAAAAAATTCTGGACAATTATTAAAAATTAATTTGTGAAATACCTGGTTTGGTTAAGTGATCAGCCCCTTAGAGTATACCATTATAAACTTGCTCAAGTGCAACCAATCAACTTCCAGATCAAACACCAGGTTAATTTCCCCCCACCTGACATCAATTGTAGTGGTTTTGATTACTTCAGAATAAAACCAGCTGTTTCTTGAGGATTCCACTACTAGAAGTGCCTGGTTCTGCAAAGAATTCACCATGGTTGGAAAAGGCCTCCGGGATAAAGTTGTAGGTAGGCACAAGTTAGGTGAAGGCTACGAAAAGATTTAGAAGGCTTTAGCTATCCCTCTGAGTACCGTTCAGAGCATCAAGAAGTGGAAGGCGTATGGCACCACCAACACCTTGCCTAGATCAGGCCGTCCATCCAAACTGGATGACCGAGCCAGGAGGACATTGATCAGAGAAGCTACTAAGAGGCCAAAGGCAACTTTGAAGGACTTACAAGTCTTTATGGCTGGGACTGGTCTGTCTGTGCATGTGACAACAATCTCACAAGCTTTACACAAAGCTGGCCTGTATGGCAGGGTAGCAAGAAATAAGCCTTTTCTGAAAAAGTGCCACACTCAGTCTCGTTTGTGCTATGCAAAAACACACCTGGAAGATTCTGTTGCCATGTGGAAAAAGGTTTTATGGTCAGATGAAACTAAGATTGAACTTTTTGGACTGAACTCCAAGCGCTATGTTTGGCGAAAACCAAACACAGCACACCACCCAAAACACACCATACCTACTGTGAAGCATGGTGGTGGCAACATTATGTTGTGGGGATGTTTCTCTTCAGCGGGGACTGGGCAATTGGTCAGGATTGAAGGGAAAATGGATGCTGCCAAGTACACCCAAATTCTTGAGGACAACCTGCGTCCCTCTGCTAGACAGCTGAAGATGGGCAGGTCATTCACCTTCCAACACGACAACGATCCTAAACATACCGCCAAAAGAACAACGCAGTGGCTTAAGGATAGAAAGGTGAATGTCCTTGAGTGGCCAAGTCAGAGCCCTGACTTAAATCCGATAGAAAATCTGCGGATGGACTTGAAGAGAGCAGTCCATTGCCGCTCACCACAGAATTTGACTGAACTCGAACAATTCTGCAAGGAAGAATGGGCAAATATTCTCCAATCTAGGTGTGCAAAGCTAGTAGAGACATATCCAAACAGATTGATGGCAGTAATTGCAGCAAAAGGTGGCTCTACAACGTATTAAATCAGGGGACTGATGACTTTTCCAACCCTGTTATTCTTGTTTTTCATTTTTTATAAATGTTCAGAACTGTCGCCTTTTTTTTCATTAGATTGATGTCGAATGGCTAAATTTGTACATAAAGCTGGAAAAAGTTTTTTTTTAAATGGGTTTTGATTTCAGGCTGTACGACAAATATAGTAACTATTTCAAAGGGGTATGATGACTTTCTATAGGCACTGTATATACTATACTCCCTAAATACTTATTCACAATTGAACATCACTTGTCTACCCTTTCTCTGCAGTGGAGAGAGAGAGCAAATAGATTATTCCATCTCTCACAAGGAACAAACCCTGTCCAAACCACTTCAGAGCATTCAGACAGTCAAAAGTATCTCTGTTCTCAGACTGGGGGTTTCAATCATACATATTGTCCCTATGTGCTTCCTCCTTTTCCGATAAAGATACAGATTACTCTGTGCTTCTTTTGGTATCTTCTGTAATCCATAGACTATAGGGGCTATGTCAAAAACCCAATCGCAGCCTGCCGATGGTAGCTAATGTAATGACTCTCAAGTGAGCTACTTTATATAATGAGCCTTGCTTTCAATACGAACACAGTAATATTTGCTCTTTTAAAAAACATCTGTAATGTAATGTACCTGTAATGTACCTGTTCACACTGCTGAATGTTTCTCTATGTGAACTCGCCATCACAGTGCATGTGTAGTTAGAGGCATCATTGGTTCCAGAGTTACTGTTGGAGTAATTGGTTGAGCGGTGAACAAGGAATGAATTGGACACCTACACTCACTGAGCACTTTGCACACTTTGGGCCCATTAATACCAATCAATCATCGCTTGAATGCCACAGCCTATTTGAGTATTGTTGCTGACCATGTGCATCCCATGGCCACAATTTACCTTCTAATGGCTACTTCTAGCATGATAATGCACCATGTCACAATGTAAAAGTCGTCTCAAATCCAATAGAACACCTTTGGGATGTGGTAGAATGGGAGATTCACAGCTTGAAAGTGCACCTGAAAAATCTGCAGGAATTGCATGATGCAATCATGTCATCATGGACCAGAATCTCAAAGGAATGTTTCCAACATCTTGAATCAATGCCACACATAATTGAGGCTGTTTTGAGAGTATTAGTATAGTGTTCCTAATAAAGTGTTCAGTGAGTGTTCATATTATCCCATAGTATCACCCTTGCCCAAATCCTTGTGTCGCTATCTCCAAGATGAGGGCTATCACACTACACAATTGAATTCAGATATGGATAATGAGAACATATATCACTCCTGTTAAGCTACACAAATTTGACCCTAACATTCCAGACCAATGTGTAAAGTGTGATAGTCATCAAGGCACCTTATATCACTTGCCTGTGGGAATGTGCAGAGATACAGACATTTTGGAGCTCTGTTCTCTGCTGTGTCTCAGAAATGACCTCTGCCCCTATACCATTGAGCCCTAAACTGTGTATTCTTTGTGTTTACCCAGAAAATGGTAGACCTTCACCTCCTACAAGCTAGACGCCTGATTGCTCTCCAATGGAAGAGTGTGGGTTGTCCCTCAATTGGCCAATGGCTGAGGGATTTGACTTTCGCCCTGGCTCTCGAGAAGCTGACCTTCATGGTGAGGAGGAGGGCTTCTGAGTTTTGTTTTTAGTTTTTTTGTGTTGGGGGAATGTGTTGTGTTTGTGTGAAAATCTAACTAAATACATGTGTTAAAAAAGTGTATTTAACTAATACAGCTATATACAGAATTAAACAATGGAGTGTATGGTCAGTGGTGTATGCAGTGTGTGGGTGAGGGGAAAGTATGCTGTAGGGGTGTTGTAAGGTGCAAACAGAAACCAACAACCGGTGGTGGAGCCAGCATGGAGTGGGGAAAAGGACAGGTAGGCTGATGTGGCCAACCCATATAGCCTGCAGGGCCCAGGTGCACCACATCAGCTGACGACCCAGCTTACAGAGTGGGAGGGGCATCACACCTGCATTGTCAACAGTTTATCACTGGCCTTTACACACAGACACTCATACATGCTCATTGAAAATAAGGTCTAAATAGACTAAGAGAAAAACTATGTTGTGGCTTGAGTACAATAAGCCTATGTTTCGACATACAGGTGTGATGCAGGATACTCTTCTTCGGAGGCAGGTTGTGCGCTAGCTTCTGTTCATCTGTAATCGCGCATTAATCATGCAAATAACTTATTGTCTTTCTGTAAATGTTGCTAATAGGCCATTATGGTTGAAATAGGTAAGTCGTTCATAGTTTTTAAGGCAAAATAATGTAATGTATACATGCCTCAAATGATAAGGTGGAGCTGCTAGCTCCTTACAACTGCACCAACTGTAAACTCACTGGCTAGCTAACTGGGTGTCTTGCATTACAGTTTAGCTAAGGTCAAGCTGACAAACTCATTAGCTGAACTGTTAGCTAGCTGTGATTTGCTTAATGTAAGCCACAGTGTGAGTGTCCACAGTGCTAAGAGATAGCTGATAGTAACACTGACTGTAACCAGCTCTTTCTTGCTCATTTTTGGGACTTGCACATTTGGCATGGTTAGAAAGCTGAGATTCCCATCTTTTCAACTCACCCTTTTTTTCATTTTGATCATTGATTGGGTCTCACATTAACTCATAGGCGGCCAGAGATGTAAATCATGTCATCAGCAGCACATTGTAGCCTCCTGCGGGGCACACGTAGAAAAAAGTCTGTTTTGCGTACTGGGTTGTCACTGTCACTGTGGTGGTAATCATTATTTTGAATTCTTGTGTATTGCATGGCTGTATACAGTGCTAGCTAAAGTGTAATTTATGGACCCAATGGATGGACAAATTATCCATAATCATATCCTGTCTCTCTCTCTCGCTTACTCCTTCTACCCTCCCTCTCTCTGTGACTTTGAGCATTTAATCCCTATAGAGTGTTAATTATAGACTACAGGTCGGATGGCATACAGTAAATATAGAACACTGCTGGGAATTCGACACTCTCTCACTCGCTCTCCTCTCCACCCACCTTGTGTCCTCTCTCTCTCTCTGCCTGCCTACTCTCTGTCACTGTCTTTTCTACCCACTCTGACTACGTCATACTACGACTCTTGACACGTGGTCAGTCTCCACACAAACCAATGCACTACGCACTTGTTATGAGTTGTTACACTGTACCTATGAGTTAGGAACCGCATCACATACAGCGTCCTGCATAAGTAATGGGTAATGGGGTACGTAATGGCTCTACACTCCAAGGGTTGAATTTGAAATCAAACAATTTCTATGAGGTTAAAGTCGATATTATTAGCTTTTATTTAATGGTATTTCTGTACATAATGGTTTAACTTTTCAGAAACACTTTTTATACATAGTCCCCTTGTTTCAGGGTGCCCAAACGTTTTGGGACAGATTTATGAATTGTCCAAATTAAGTACTCATGTTTAGTATTTGGTCGACAATCATTTGCATGCAATAATTGCCTGAAGTCTGCGACCCATTGACCCAACCAGGCGCTGGGTGGCTTCTCTGATGCTCTGCCAGGCCTGTACTGCAGCCATCTTCAGTTGTTGTTTATTTTGAGGTATTTTTGCCTACACTCTTATCATCAGGAAATGAAATGCATGTTAAAATGGATTTAAATCTGAAGATTGATTTGTCCAGTCAAGAACTTTCCACTTTTTGGCCCTGAAAAAACTCCCTAGTTGCTATGGCAGTATGTTTTGGGTCATTGTCTTACTGTATGAAGAAATGCTATCCAATGAATTTGCATTTTCTTGTATTAGAGCAGACAAGATGTTTCTGTACACTTCAGAATACATTCTGCTGCTGCTGTCAGCAGTTACATCATCAATTAAGACAGGTTAGCCAGTTCTAGGGGCAGCTATACATGCCCTAACATTAACACCCCTCCACCATGTTCACGGATAAAGTGATATGCTGTAAATCTTGGGAAAATCCTTTTTTCTCCAAATTTGATAATATTGATGATAATATTAATCTTGTCTGTCCAAAATACAATTTTCCAAACCTCTGCAGGCTTTTTAGGTACTTTTTAGCAAACTGTAAGTGACCATCCTTTTGAGGATAACTAGTGGTTTGCACCTTGCAATGAAGACTCTGTAGTTCGGCTGTTGACATATTCTGCGGATGGCAATCACTGACACATTCACACATACTTCCTGGAGAGTGTTCCTGATCAGTGGGACAGTTGTTTGGGGTTTTTCTTAAGTATGATGAGCATTCTTTGGTCATCCACTGTAGAAGTCTGCCTTGGCCTACCAGCCAGTTTGCGATTGCTGACTGAGGTCATCAGTGTTTTTTTTCTTTTTAATGATGTTCCAAACTGTTGATTTTGGCAAGCTTAAAGTTTTGGCTATGTTTCTCATAAAGGCTTCCTTGACTTTCATTGACACTGCTTTGGTCTTCATGTTGACAGACACCAATAGCAGACTCCAAATGCATACGCATAGCCTACAATCAATACTAGACATTGACAGCTGTTATGCCTGCACAAATTGTGTGAAGGAACACACCTGACTTACCAGAAACACCAGTCAATCTAATTGTCCCATTACTTTTGTGTACCCTGAAATAGGGGGACTATGCATAAAAGTGTTGTAATTTCTGAATGGTGAAACCAATATGTATACAAATACCATCAAATAAAAGCGGAGAATATCTATTTTAACCTAAAAGTCTTTGTTCAACACTCCAAACTTTTGGAGTGGAGCCAAAAGAAGAAGAAAATTCTTCACTGTCCCATAACTTACACAGAGCACTGTATATTTCCAAGTACAGTATAGGAAAGTCAAGCAAGAGGAGAATTTACAAGCAAAGAGGAGGATCAAGAGTTAATGTTTTCTGAGTTGCGTTTTCTTTTTGGTGTAAATCCAAAGACTGCAGTTATCTCTTCTTTTAATATCTGTCTGTGTTTCTTGGGTCTTTCCTCTTTTTGTTGTGTTTGTATTAGCTTAACACATAATAACCATCCATGCATGGGGACATAGATGGCCTGCATACGAATCAGCCGGTTCTGTTAAGTAACTGATCAAAACACACACACAAACACACATACCCATGCAAAGGACACACCAACTGCATTATAATGAGCTACCTCAGCCTGTAAATTAAAGAATCATCAAATGTCAAAATTAAAAAAGCAGCTTTCTTCCTCCTCACACCCTCATCCTGCCATTTTAAAAAAGAGATTACTGAAAAATGTGAATCAAATTATGATGATTTAGTGGAAGAGCATCATTGTAATTATGGTTGATAAGTCTTCCATGATACTATGAGTTGATTAAATACATTCTGTTATACATTCTGTTACCCTTTATCACTAACATTAACATGGGATGGGGTGAGAGTGATAGAGAGAGAGCCAGAAAAATAAAAAAAAGAGATAAGGATAGAGAGAAAGAGAGACAAATATGTAAAAGAGCGGAGTATAGTAAGAGGGCTGAGGTGGCAGTTGTGTTGGCCCAGGTCTTAACCAACATGGCCCTTATTACCCCTCTCTCTCTCTCTCTCTCTCTCTCTCTCTCCATATCTATTCTCCCTCTCTCCCCATGTCTCTCTGCCGCTCTACCCTGAAGAAATAATTCCTTTAAGGAAGCTAATAAAGAATAGATTAAGCCACTGCTTTGAAGAACTCATTTCACAGACACTCACATAGACAGACTTAGGGCAGGAGCACCATGCACAACTGAGAGACTGTAGAGAGAGAGAGAGAGAGAGAGAGAGAGAGAGAGAGAGATTTCTTACAGACAAAAAGGTTAAAATGATGTATTTATATAGTAGTTATCATCAAGCGATGTCCACAAGCCAACAATATATCAATCACAAAAAAAATTGATTATCAGTCAGGTGTTCATACATAAGAGAGGGTTTGTGTGCAACTGGGGGTTCATGCAGGAGGCGAGGATTTAATGGATCTCCTAAAATTATTTCATGTTGTGTTATATACACTCACCAAACACTTTATTAGAAACATTATACTAATACTGGCTAGGGCCTCCCTTTGCTCTCAAAACAGCCTTAATTCTTCATGGCATTGATACCACAAGATGTTGGAAACATTCCTTTGAGATTCTAGTCCATGATGACATGATTGCATCATGCAATTCCTGCAGATTTTTCAGGTGCACTTTCAAGCTGTGAATCTCCCGTTCTACCACATCCCAAAGGTGTTCTATTGGATTCAGATCCGGTGGCTGGGAAGGCCACTGAAGAACACTGAACTCATTGTCATGTTCATGAATCCAGTTTGAGATGACTTTTGCTTTGTGACATGGTGCATTATCATGCTGGAAGTAGCCATTAGAAGATGGGTAAATTGTGGCCATGAAGGGATGCACATGGTCAGCAACAATACTCAAATAGGCTGTGGCATTCAAGCAATGATTGATTGGTATTAACGGGCCCAAAGCGTGCCAATAAAACATTCCCCACACCATTACACCACCTCCACCATGAGAAGGTGTACAGGTGTTCCTAATAAAGTGTTTGGTGAGTTCATTCATTCATTGTATAATTTCAGCCTATAGTTCTAAGTAGCACTCTTGAGCCAAACGGGTTCCAGTCGCATGTCGAATGTGATATGGGGGGAGCTCATGACCATATGTCGTTCCTTGAACATCCTTCGTGAACTGCCCCTCATCCCTGTAATGACGCATCTGTCATCACAACCCTGCATGAGAGGACCCTCCCCATGAGGCAGCCTCTCCGCAGACGGGAGGGGTCTCTCCACAGCTGTCACACTGTTAGGCATGTTGTGGAGACAAGCATGCATCCGTGCCAATGCAGAAGGATCCCGACGGAGTGCTATGACCCATTTCTGGAATACTCGCATGAGAAGGAGGCCAAGCGGGACTACGACTATCGGGAGGCACTCAAGTAGCCTCAGATACATACAGTACGAGACTGTTGCGGTTGTACAAAACACCTCGTATAGATGAAAAGCCTCTCGCATGTCCACGTTGGGGGCAGCTCAAACCGAGATCCAGTTCACCGTACAATTCACCGCACAATTTATCCAGAAGCCTAGGACGAGCAGGTGCAACACCAGGAGTGCTGTGTGCTCTACTGCCTGAACCGAGGTGACCACACATATCAGCCAATAGGTGATGTAAGTGAGTACCCTCAAGCCTTTGTCCTGTAGGAAGGCTATAGCTGCTTTGGCACAGTTCTTGAGTGTCTGTGGGGCCAATTATAATACAACAACCTCAATCGAGTGTTGATTGTTTGCGCTTGTGCTCTGCAGTATATTGTACCCCACTCGTCTTCTGAAATATCTTCCTTCATATCATGTTTCCAGTCGAGGCTCCTACTATTGAAGTTGTCTTCATGATTTGCTACTAATTTCTCATATATAAGATAAAATGTACCTTTTCCATAGCAGTTACTAATAGAAAGAGATTCTAAAGTGGTCAAAGGAGGTTGCTGTACTGATTGATTCAAACATGTAAAAATAAATCTTCTTAATTGTAAACATTTGAAAAGTGCTTCTGTGGCAGATCAAACTGGACTCTAAGCTCCTCAAATGACATGAGGCTCTTGTCATTATATAAATCCATTAGTTTAAGAATCCAGGAGTGAAACTGTCATTGCCCCAAATCAGAGAAAAACTGGTGATTCACACAGAAATTGATGTACGATTAGGGTGTTTTCCACAAAAGGATTAACAGTGCTCTTCTTCATCTTTTTAAGAGAAGCAGAATGCAAATACATCAAGAGTCAAACCATTTGTAGAAAGCATTTCAGTTTGCAGCCAGGGTTGCTGCCCTCAACTGTGAAGCCCAGTAATACCATTGCAAATTGGGCATTGGGCCCCCATCCACATCTGCAGGGGCTGCAGTGGTTATTTGGTGTCCACATTACTGAGGACGTAACATGGTCACAACACTCCGATGCTGTGATCAAGACAGGCCATCTCCTGTTTTTCCTCAGGCGACTGAGTAAATTTCGTATGGACCCCCAGATCCTTACAAACTTCTAGAGATGCACCACAGAGTATCCTGACCAGCTGTATCACCACCTGGTACAGCAGCTGCACCGCCCTCGACATAAGGCTCTTCAGAGGGTGGTAAAAACAGTCCAGTACATCATAGCCTCAAGCTACCAGCCATTCAGGACCTCTACTCTGAGAGGTGCAAGAGGAAGGCTGGGAAGATCATCAGGGACCGCAGCCACCCCAACCATGCCCTGTTCTCTCTGCTACCTTTTGGTAAAAGGTACCGGAGCATCCAGGCCTGGTCCAACAGGCTCCAGAACAATTTCTACCCACAGGCCATAAGACTGATCACCCTCCCCAACCGTCACTACCTCTAGTGATTTGCTGTTCTAACTTCTTGTGATACAGTTTGATCGTCTACTGAATTATGTTTGTTATACTCAGATACATTTGATTTACAAAAACATACAAAATCAGTGTGAAAAGCATTCTTAAAACATACTGTTAGAATACTCCCTGCACTTTCTGGTTGCCAGCTACCGTAATTTCTACTAATGGTTTATTCCAGCCCTCCCCCTCCCCAAGACTAACTTAATCAAAGTGGTAAATTCTGCTCTCTTCACGACAGTAAACAAACCTGCGTCGTGCAGTATCCAAGCTGCTGGAGATAAAAGTTAGCAAGAATGTCTTACTGTCTCACAAGCTAGCCATGTTAACTGGTGAAATAAATTATTGGTAAATAATATCTTACTGTATGACTCTCTTGTTCTTACTGAACAAATCTTGTTCAGTAACATCATTATAGTAACTGTGCTAATTGGCTGCAGTCCAAAGAGCTGCCATTTCAGTAAGAACTCCAGTAACAGCAAACACCAATAAACAAGTTTATTCATTAATAAAAATCCATATGTATATATTTTGCTCTGGAAAAACCCAATTACACTTTCTATTATTTCGGAATGTGAGGCTGACGCACATCTTAGGTGCATTATCGGTAGAATATGTGCTGATACAGATATTTCTGTAAAAGGCCAATATCGGCCGATAATATTGGTGCTCCGATATATCTGTCTCTAGTTATAATACAGCTTTCCATACCTGGGGAAAGATGCATCTTGGCCAGCGGGGGCGCGAGTGTCTGAGAATATGGTGATGAAAACCACCATATTCCTGGGCAAAGAGAGAAATTTACAACTTCCAATCTCCACATTAATTTCCCAGGCAAACAAGTTGCTTGCAAAAATGGAACCAAGAAAAAACAGGAGCTTTCCACCCTCATAGCAGCTGGAGAGCGGGTGATGAAGACTGAAGCGACCCTCACTCGTTAGTAAAGCTTTCCAATATGCATTCCCTGGCAAACAAGTTGATTGGGGAGACATAACCATGAAAATAGCTCTTTAAAATACAAAATGTGGTATTCTTGATTCTTAAGTCCTGACTAAACACAACCAGTGCATTATTTTTGAATGGTATTGATCTAATTCAATGATTACACATCCATTAAACAATGGAGGCGTTGGTAAGTAATGAGGGGCCGGAGGTTCTAGTGTTAAGCAACATTTTTAATCAGCAGTTAACTTGCTACCAAGCCATAACACTGGGAAAGCCCCTGTTATCCTGTATGAAGTTAACTTGCTACCAAGCCATAACACTGGGAAAGCCCCTGTTATCCTGTATGAAGTTTGCTATGTATCAACGGTGTATATTTCACTTTGAGAGAACAGCGACTCAGTGTCCCATGGATTCAGCTCACATGGAATGCATTTCCCACCAGTCAATCAAGTCCCTGAACGTGTTTATTGCAGGAGTGTACGGAGGGTTAAGACTTTTGGCCATGGCTGCCTATCCAGTTTTCCCCAAATCAAGGGAGAGTTGTTCTCAGGCTGAATATGGCTATGGCTATGGACATTGGAGATGCATTATTAATTGTATTTGGACTGTAAATTATGGACTATTTGGACTATTAATGGGAATTGTTGACAGAAATATTCATACAAGCACCGTTCTTCATCCTTACAGCGCCGCGCACCGGCCTCACTACAGACCTTGATAGGGGAGTTGTATGTAAGCAGAATTGGCTAGAATGGAATCAATTATATAGAACAAATCTAATAAAACAGCAAATGTAAACCGGGGAAAAAACCACACTACCCTCCCCTGTGGCCAAGAAAAAACCACACAACGCTCCCCAAAGCAAACAAAGTGGCACCCCCCACTGTCATTCTCTCTTTTCCTAAATGTTCTTTCAAGTCTCAGCCCACCACTCTTTTTCCAAGCTCTGGTGCTCTGTAGAGCTGGACTCTCCTGTCTCCCATCTCTCCAGGGGAGTGCTGTGGTGTGAATCCCCTGCTCTCTTTTACTAATGAGCTGGTGGGAACTGGATGATGTCAGGGACTAATTCAGGCTATGCTTGACCCCGACGGTAATGCAACTAATGGATGACAAGGCCAAGCTGAGACACAGAGGGGTGGAACAGGCACCCAGTTCATTAAGGTGAATAACTCAACCAAAATGAGATGAGAGAGAGTGTGTGAAAGACAGAGAGAAAAAAGGGAGTGGGGTATATAATGTAGATAGATATATAAAACAGTATATCTACAGTAAAGATATACCTGCAAGATAATACCACTATAGACAATTAATACAAGACTACTTACGACAAGGTGACAAAAGCAAAGTGTGAGCCACCTAACCAGTTATGTCTAAGCTATCCTCGCCCTCCTTCATACCGACAGCAGCTATGAGGGAACGGGGTATACATTAATACATTAAAACCACACAATGCATATGGGACATGTCTTTCATATCTGTGTCATGATATATCAAAGCACAGTATTGCATATACTGTCATCAGTCTAGAGAGACGGGGAGGGGGGGGTGTAAGAAGACAGTCAAAGTATCAATAGGATTGTGGACAGACAGATGGGTGGATGAATGGAAAAGACCGCTATTCCAAAACCCAGACTTAAAACAACTTAATATACACTCACCAGCCACTTTATTAGGTACACCTGTTCAACTGCTCGGTAACGCAAATATCTAATCAGCCAATCACATGGCAGCACCTCAATGCATTTAGGCATGGTCAAGACAACCTGCTGAAGTTCAAACCGAGCATCAGAATGGAGAAAAAAGGTGATTTAAGTGACTTTGAACGTGGCATGGTTGTTGGTGCCAGACGGGCTGGTCAGAGTATTTCAGAAACTGCTGATCTACTGGGATTTTCATGCACAACCATCTCTAGGGTTTACAGAGAATGGTCAGAAAAAGATAAAATATCCAGTGAGCGGCAGTTCTCTGGGCAAAAATGCCTTGTTGATGCCAGAGGTCAGAGGAGAATGGCCAGACTGGTTTGAGATGATAGAAAGGCAACAGTAACTCAAATAACCACTCGTTACAACCAAGGTATGCAGAAGACCATCTCTGAACGCACAACACATCGAACCTTGAAGCAGATGGGCTACAGCAGCAGAAGACCACACCAGGTGCCACTCCTGTCAGCTAAGAACAGGAAACTGAGGCTACAATTCGCACAGGCTCACCAAAATTGGACAATAGAAGATCGGAAAAACGTTGCCTGGTCTGATGAGTCTCGATTTCTGCTGTCACATTCAGATGGTAGGGTCAGAATTTGGCGGAAACAACATGAAAGCATGGATCCATCCTGCCTTGTATCAATGGTTCAGGCTGGTGGTGGTGGTGTAATGGTGTGGGGGATATTGTTTTGGCACACTTTGGGCCCCTTAGTACCAATTGAGCATCGTTTAAACGTCACAGCCTACCTGAGTATAGTTGCTGACCATGTCCATCCCTTTATGACCACAGTGTACCCATTTTACTGTTAAGCACCTTGTATTGCAATTTTGTATGAAAGGCGCTATATAAATAAAGCTTGATTGATTGATTGATTGATCTTCTGATGGCTACTTCCAGCAGGATAATGCGCCATGTCACAAAGCTCAAATCATCTCAAACTGGTTTCTTGAACATGACAATGAGTTCATTGTACTCCAATGGCCTCCACAGTCACCAGATCTCAATCCAATAGAGCACCTTTGGGATGTGGTGGAACAGGAGATTCACATCATGGATGTGCAGCCGAAAAATCTGCAGCAACTGCATGATGCTATCATGTCAATATGGACCAAAATCTCTGTGGAATGTTTCCAGCACCTTGTTGAATCTATGCCAAGAATTAAGGCAGTTCTGAAGGCAAAAGGGGGTCTAACCCTGTACTAGCAAGGTGTACCTAATAAAGTGGCCGGTGAGTGTATATTCATTCAAAAGCCTTGCAAATCGAAACGCTGCCATGCTGAGTCACCATCGCTTTCAGCTAATAATATGCTGTACTTCATTTGGGCAATGACATTGAAGCTTTTATGGGACTGTGATGGAACTTATATGGAGATGGAGATTTCACCTGGACCTTAACACTGGAGTCTCCTAACACTAACCCTAACCTGTTTATATCTATCCACTATGGACTTGCACTTGTTTTGAGGTTGTGACATTATAGTAACTCTCTCTCCTCCATTTCTCTCTCTTTCTTCTCTCTCCTCCTCCACTTACACTCCCCTCTTTCCTAGTCTGTCTCTTATACCCTCTTCACTCTTACTTTTCTCCCTCTCTATCTCTCACACAGTGTTTCATCATGTCATATTCTCGTGCTGAGAATCATTTGGTATTCTCTTTGTGGTGCTGGAAACTGCAAAAGGAAACACACACACACATCCACACACACACACACGCTCTGTCACTTGTTTATAGGCTGAAATTCCAACCTCTCTTCCTCTTCCTTTATCTTTCTACAGTATATCAGCTCTATGGGATTTCAGACACCTACAGTATGGTCCCTAGTAAAGATGTACAGTATTATGTAGCACATACAGTAATAGTATATAGGCGTATAACCAAGACTTGCAACCTGAAAGTCGCAGGTTTCATGTCTGTCTAGGGACAATTTTGATAAAAGTGATTTTAATGTTTATGTTTGCTAATTCTTGTTGCTAATGCTAATGTATGCTAATACCTTTCCCAGATAACTTACCCTTACCCAAACCACTCAGTTTCACTCAAGTAAATGCCTCAGATTAGACTTCCGGGACACCATGTAAGGTGAGGTGCAAGCGAGTGGCGTCTCCCCCAGTTTATACTTAATGCCTAAATATCACATATTAGTTATGGTGATGAGACTTGCAAAGCGATCTGATTGTAAAATAGCCTAATGGCGACAAGACAGGAAACTAAGAAAGAGAATTCCAAACAGCCGGCGAGCATGGAATCGATATCAAACATTTAAGCAAAGCCAACCATGGGTGATACACAGACCAGTCTAACTTTATCTGCCTGATAAAGAATGCCCTTGATGAAACCCTGGCTCCCATGTCGATGGTACTGGCGGGGCTCCAAAAGACAATGGAGAACTATCAAGGACATAGAAAGCTCTCTCTCTGAATACAGTGATAGAACTGTATACTTGGAGACGATGTGGACAGTGCTACAAACAGAGAACAACCAGCTCAAGGAAAAAGTTGGAAAACTATTCACGTTGTTCCAACATTCAGATTATAAACATCCCTGAGAAGGCGGAGGGGACTTCAAACCCAGTGAAATGATTCACTTCATTCCTGGAAGTCATCCTGGGGAAATAATTCCTCCTTGAACCACTAATCCTGGAGAGGGACAGGAGAGGAGGGGACAGAATGCAAGGCCCAGCACATTCATTGTGCACTTTTACTATTACCAGGACAAGGTGAGTGTCATGGAGGGGGTGAGAGAGAAGCTGGTCTATCGAGGACAAGTGGTTCACCTCTACTGTGACATAAGCCCCAGTGTGTCGAAGAAGCAAGCCGCTTTCAATGATGCCAAGGCACAAATCTACAATAAAAAAGTAAAGTTCAGTCTCATATTCCTTGCTTGGCTTGTTGTGGAACACAATGGGCCGACACGCGAGTTTGCCATTTTGCCACGTGGCTGCTAGGTGGACACCTGCTTCACCATATATATATAGATGCAACCAAGGAAGTTCATGGATTTGAGGTAGGCTGAAAAGTTACCAGAGCTTGTCATGCTTATTTGATCCATTTCCAAGGATTTTACATATTATTTGAAAACAGTAAATTGGCCAAATGTTTCTCTCTGAGATGCGCTCTCTCTCCTCTTTGCGCTCTATTATGATGTTTTTAATGGTAACAACCTATCACTTAAGCCGCACCATCACAAGATGAATCAGCGATACCTTGAAACTCCTAACAATCATTCACCCAAGTTTAGTCAAATTGGGCCAATCAGTGTAATTTTGTAAATCCTGCATCTGTATGGCAAAACGCAACATTCATCCAAGTTTCATCAAAATTGTCCCAGTGGTGTCGGAGATAAAGCGTGTGACATACGAACGGACAAAAGCATGTCAACGGACAGAGACCGATTCATAGTCCCCTCCCCGATGTCATAGTTGTGGACTATAAGCCCTGATGGCTATCTCTACGACTTCTACAAGCAATTTTACACACAGCTCCAATTTTGCATGCATCCAATAATAAATGAATTTCTCACTCTTTGAATCAAGCCTGTATTATTATTTCTCCTTAAACCCAATAAACCCCGTTTAGTTCACATCACGCCTGGATAAGTTTGGATGCAAGCTCACATTGGTCAATCAATATCATGTAGAAACACATTATCGTAGATACAGGCTGGCGTCTTACTTAAACAAAACAGAAATGTCCTGTTGTGCAGTTGGGTGACAACACAGAAAAGGCCAAAATAAGGAGTTCATTTTTATAGGATACCATCAACAAAGACTCCTTTTAGCAACTTGTTGTATGGATAGGTAACATTGCAAAACACTGGTGGGAATAATATTAAACATACAGGCTAGTTTTTTTTTTTATTTGTATTTAACCTTTATTTAGGCAGTGACTCACATCCATTCAGCAGCTGGCTCACATTCACATCAGACTGACTGACAAGCGGCAACTTCAGATGAGCGTCTTTTCTGAGTCCAGCCTAAGCCAATAAAATTGTTGGAAAAAAATTGTCCCTTGTGTTAGAGAAGAGAAGAACAATGAGGGGATCTTGATACCGGTAACCCTTTGATAAAAATGACTTGACAAACGATGTTTTAGATTTAAAAATGATTGGGGCACAAAACTGAACTCAAGCCCCCTCGTGCCGCCAGGCCCGACACTATAAAAAGCTGGTTTATACTCATTTGGACGACTGTCTCAATGACATCATGAACATATTGTTGGGCAACATCAACTTTGGTGAAAAGTATAACAACTTTTTTACCTGCTCTCTTCCAACATGTAACAGTATTCAACTTTACAAAAACAGGTCCCCTCAACATTTAACTCATTTGCCAAAACACCACATTTCTTTAGCAAAATACACTATTACAAAACTTAGAATAAATGTCACAGAAGCAAATCAATGCATCAAAACATTTACATTTTTTTACATTAAGCAGGCACTTTTATCCAAATCGACTTACAACAAGTACATTTGTCTAAAGTAAGTGAATCATATATACATCAGCCATCATAAGCAAAAATCGATGCTAGAACCAGGTGCCATTGGCAGTCACAATGCCAGAAGAAGGAAGGATTACTGTAAAACATTTTTTTTTTTAAATTATTAACAGTATAATTTTTCATGTAATGAAACATTCATTCCACCAATGACACACTAAACAGTAACTAGAACCATCAATATGGGGCAGATTGGCCAACTTTCAATTGAAAACAAAGGTGAGAAAATCACTCAGCAGAAAAACTTTGTACTATATGTTTTTTGTATGGTTCTGCTTCTGTTATATGTGTTTTTGTTAGCTACACATACCCATACACAGTCAAACACACAAACCCCCACACACAAACCCTGGGTTTATGCTGAATGTTTGCATTTCTGTCCTGTCAGTACAACTGTGGCCTAGCTTTGATCAGCATCCCTTACATAACTCAGGTCCACACTGGAGCCAGAACCCAGGAGACCACAGAGCTGGAGCCCACTGAAGGCTCAGCCAAGTTGGGCTGACTGACTCGCTGCTGCTCAGCCTCTCCTGGACCAGATCCCAGATATTTAATTTCCAACACACACACACACACACACACACACACACACACACACACAAACTGCTCTCAAGGCACAGCCTCACAGTGGCAGCCATGTCATCCAGGCACACAGCCCCCCCCCCAGCTAATCTGCTGGTGCACTAGCACACGCACACGCACACGCACACGCACACACACACACACACACACACACACATTGGGGAGAGAGTGAATACTTCATGCCACATACAACAGGGCAAAGGACAGAGATGAGAAACAGGCTGTGACACAAGACACAGCCTTGTTTCTCTGCATGCTACTCTCCAACTGGGTACCAAGGATTCTGTCCCAACTCAGGATGCTCACTAGAGAGCTCACGCTGTGTGTGTGTGTGTGTGTGTGTGTGTGTGTGTGTGCACATCATAATTTCCTGCAGGAGGTCTGCTTTTTAAATAATGGTTGGCAAGAGATGTTCTTAGCCAAAACATATTTTAAATCATCATTTGATACTGAGTAACATAACACAATCACTTCGAGAACTCCAAACCAGGCACAAATCTAGGACTCCAAAGCTGACCAAATCCCCCCTCTCCTCTGATGATATTCTGAAATAAACTCATCACATCCAAGCGGGAAACCACCTGCCCTATCGATCCTATCGCCTCCCCCTTTCTCCAATCCATTTCCAAAGACATCCTTCTGTTCCTTACCACCATAATCAATTTCTCTCTATCCACAGGATCTGTCCCAGCTGCCTTTAAGACAGCCAGAGTCAAGCCTCTTCTCAACCAAGTCTTGACCCGTCTGCTGTCCATGACTACAGACCGGTATCCCTTCTCTCCTTCTTATCTAAAACCCTTGAACGTGCTGTCTCTAAACAACTGTCTCACTATCTCCTTCAGAACAACCTCCTTGACCCTCACCAAACCGGCTTTAAGGCTGGGCACTCTACTGAGACTGCTCTCCTTGCTGTCACAGAGACCCTCCACTCTGCTCGAGCTTCCTCCCTCTCCTCTGTTCTCATTCTTCTGGGCCTTTTCTGCTGTGTTCGATACAGAAAACCACCTGATCCTTCTCTCCACCCTCTCAGAACTGGGCATCTCTGGCTCTGCACTCTCCTGGTTTGCATCCTACCTGGCCGATCTCTCTTACCAGGTCACATGGAGAGGATCACTGTCCTCGCCACGAGCCCTCACCACTGGTCCTCCCTCTATACCAAATCTCTTGGCTTGGTCATTTCCTCACTTGGTTTCTCCTACCACTGCTACGCAGATGACACTCAACTCTTTCTCTCTTTCCCCCCTTCTCAAGCTCAACCTTAACAAGACTGAGCTGCTCTTCCTCCCTGGGAAAGCCTGGCCTCTCCAAGACTTCTTCATAACAGTAGAGAACTTTACTGTGACCTCCTCCCAGACAGCCAAGAATCTTGGGGTGATCCTTGACAACCACTTATCCTGTGCGGTGAAAATCACAGTGACAGCACACTCCTGTAGATTCTTCCTCTACAACATCAGAAGGATACGTTCATTCCTCACGAGAGAAGCACAACTCTTGGTCTAGACACTTGTGACTACCCGCCTTGACTACTGCAACGCACTCTTGGCCGGGCTCCCCGCCTCCGCCATCAGACACCCGTCTGGTGTTCAATCTTCCCAAATTCTCCCATGACACCCACTTCATTCGCACTCTTCACTGGCTCCCAGTAGCAGCTCACATCAGATTCAAGACCCTGGTGCTTGCCTACCAGGTGGCAAAGGGAACAGCTCCTCCCTACTTGCAAGCAATGGTCATCCCCCAAAACCCCTGCCCGATCACTCCGCTCTTCCACCTTGGCTGGCTGCCTGGCACCGCCGCCTCTACATGGATGCAGCAGTTACGCTATTCGCTCATGGCTTTTCACTGTCCTGGCGCCCCACTGGTGGAACGAGCTTCCCACTGCTGTCAAGACTGCAGAGTCACTACCTATCTTCCGCCGTAGACTAAAGACCCATCTCTTCAGGCTACATCTTCACTGTCCCTCTTAAAGACCTCTTCATCCCCACTTCCCCCCTGTACAGTTTCTCTACTGTAAATGAAAAACAAAAAACTATGTGCGGTCTCGCTGGGGGAATCTCTGATTAATCTGTCCTATTAGTTTGACGGTGATAGTCTAATTTGCTGGATTTTTTCCCCTCCTATGCAGGATTGGAAATTATAATTATGGGGGATTTAAACATGGATTGGTTGACATATTCATCTGTTAAGCTTAAAGATGTAGTGATGTAAAATTGACACAGTTCATTTCTAAGCCTAAAAAGCCTAACTTTTTAAACCCTGGGAAATCAACCCTTATTTAGATTATATTGACAATTAGACCCCAGAATTATATATCCAGTGGCATTTTTGCAAATGATATAAGTGATCACTGCCCCATTGTGTGTGTCAGAGATACTATACTGCCTAAATCTAATCCCTGTATGATTTCAAAGGGAAATTTTAAGAATTTTGATATACAAGGTTTTCTACGTGAACTGTGTCAATGTGATTTACCTATATTCCCGATGCTGAGTTAGAACTCAATAACTTATCCTCTATGTTTATTTATGTAGTAGATAAGCATGCTCCAGTTAAAAGATTGAGAATCAAAGGTCGGACCAATCCTCTCCAGTACTCTCCTGGGCTCTTGAGTTAATCAAGCAGAGAAACCTAGCTTGGGCTAAGGCTAGATCTACTGATATACATAGCTACTAATTGGCTATCCTTCAGACTGCTCAGAAATAGTTGCCAACAAAAAATTCTCCAGACCTTTTAATATCTGATTCCCTGGCCCATATTTTTAACATGGCAATTCTCTCTGGTACTATTCCCAAATTGTGGAAGGTAGCCAATGTACTCCCTCTTCATAAGGTGGGTGATCCCAGCAACATTAATAATTACCACCCTATTTCCAGGCTTCCTTGCAAAAATAATGGAATCCCTCATCAACTCGCAGATGCGGTCCTTTTTATCAATTAATAGCATTTTAAATGTGCACCAGTCAGGTTTTAGGTCTGGACATCTCCACTACCACTGGCACCATATTTGGCACTTCCCTTGTTATACATTACATACATTACCTGGTTTGGTTAAGTGATCAGCCCCTTAGAGTATACCATTATAAACTTGCTCAGGTGCAACCAATCAACTTCCAGATCAAACACCAGGCTAATTGCCCTCCACCTGACATCAATTGTAGTAGTTTTGATTACTTCAGAATAAAACCAGCTGTTTCTTGAGGATTCCACTACTAGAAGTGCAACAGATTGATGGCTGTAATTGCAGCAAAAGGTGGCTCTACAAAGTATTAAATCAGGGGACTGATGACTTTTCCAACCCTGTTATTCTTGTTTTTTTTTTTTTATAAATTTTCAGAACTGTCGCCTTTTTTTTCATTAGTTTGATGTTGTATGGCTAAATTTGTACACAAAGCTGGAAAAAGCTTTTTTTTTTAATGGGTTTTGATTTCAGGCTGTACGACAAATATAGTAACTATTTCAAAGGGGTATGATGACTTTCTATAGGCACTGTACAGAGGTTAAATGCCATTGGTTTAGATCAGTCCATCTGTAATTGGTTTAAAAATTACCTGCAGGACAGGACTCAATGTATTTTAGTAGATGGAATTCAGTTCGTAAATGTAAATAAAGGTATTCCGCAAGGTTAAACTTAGGTCCACTGCTGTTCCCATTTACATAAATAATTCTGGTTTGTCCTTGAACAACTGTAAATTGCATCGGTATGCTGTTGTCTACCTCTGTGCCTCCTCAGTTCAGCAGGCTATTCATGACCTTCAGGTTTTGACTCTATTCAAAAATCGCATATTGATCTTAAGCTGGTGCTGAATGAGGACAAAACCAAATGTATGTTTTTTTCTAACCCACAATATGGATTACAATGATCTGCATATTTGTACCCTGAAATTCCCATATGATGCAGTAGGCCAGTGTTTAAAAGGTTCATACTGCCATTCCAGCGGTGGTCTACCTCAATGCCGCTGCTGCAGCAGACACAAGTCGTGAGACAAGTGAAGTGCTGCCGAAAGCTACCTCAAGGTGGTGACAGATGTTGAAAAGAGCTGTGACAGATGTTGAAAATATCCATCCTTCTGTTTGTATTTTTGTGGTGACAATGCAGACATTATTGGTGTTCCTTCCAAATCCGACTGAAACAGATCTCAGTTTTGGCACGTCTCGTATTTACTGACTTACAGTCAAAGTTACGGCTGATGTATGTTGATGGGGGAGGGTAATCTTTTCATTACAATGAGTGTGAGAGAACGAGAGGGGGAGAGAGAGATACAGCAGAGCATGTGTCCAAAACAGGGTTGCATTTTCTTGTGTGCCGTGCTCCTCCCAAATCGGCTACAATTCGCTCACCTTCCCCCACTCTGGCCCAATATTGTAATTTGCTGCCCATTACAAATCCATGAAACACTCCCTTTGAAAAGAGAGATTATTCTGTCTGTATAAATGACTGACCTGCCCCCTACTCCTGCATGAGCGTGCTAAATGTTTGTATGTGTTCCATTATGGACAGTGTCTTAAAACATTGGAAAAACGATATCTATTTCATTTGTACAAAGACTTGTTTTGTAAGAGCATCAATTCATGATCATAATTTGAAAGGAGGGTCTGGGAGAAATTGGTGGATAGACAAAGTGCTTTTCTGTGCTGGCTGCTCTTTTTGTTGCATGCTTTTCATTCAGGAATGTGTGCAGAATGTACATAGAATCTAAAGCTGTTTGTGACAATATCTATACATAACTTTCCATGATCAGCCTGGCACGCCTATAGGCCTATATCAACAATATTGCACATCTCATGGTCTGCTCTCATGCTGCCCTCCCAACTCCACTCTAACTCTCCTCTAAATCCATTGTTTGTTTTGTAAACTTATCTTACAATTATTTTATTTTTCACCATTGCTTTATCATGTTTTTATTTATTGGGAAAGTTTGCGTGAGCTGCTTTTTTTTCCTTGTATGATTCTATCAAATAAAGCAAAGTAAATTCATGAATCCACACAAATTAAATAAGCACCAGGCTACAGGGTAGGCCTAGTTTACATACATGTGCTTATACCGGCAACTTTTGATTTGATCCACCGCGCTTAAGTGACATTTGATGTGACACTGTGGGATGCTGTGGGACACCCGTTCTTTCGTGCAGGATATTTTTAATGCTCCGTGACAACCGTTGCAATGACAGGGTGAGTTCAATATATTTTATATACTCTAGCTCTTAGCTCCACAAATGAAATAACACCAACTAAAAATGCTTCACTGTATTGGGTAACAATAGATAGACTTTTTGATATACATACATGTGGAGTTTGCTGTGAGAATAGCCTATAGTTATTTTTGTGTACTCCAGGTCACAGACAGCGATGTTTGTCAACACTGAAATGGGTCTATAACACATTGTAAGCCTATTCATTAGAATCGTTTAACAATCCCCCCTGGTGATTGTTTTACCAAGGTGAAATACCTAGAATAATGCATATGAATGCCATGGTGCATATTCATTTGGTGCCCTGAAATATGGGGACTATGTATAAAAAGTTTTGTAATTTCTGAATGGTGAAAACATATGTACAAATAGCTGACAATCTATACTTTAACCACATAGCAATTGTTTGATTTTAAATCCAAACTTTTGGAGTGCCCAAATGTCTGTTTTTAACATAATAGCATTGTTACAATTTCTAAATCACATATAGAAAAACATCTTGAAGCATTTTCATGATTTCAACACCTTTTTTGACAACATATCAAAGTCATGTCCAGAGGTGCAATACATTTGGGATTGAGTGAGTGGTGAAGCCTGTTCTCCAGTCTAAGTGAGTTAGTTGAATCTTGTTTAAAGTCAGTGTGCTGTTGGTAGCTTGTGTATTTTGCTGTGGCTATCCTGCCTTAAGCTCAGGAACCTAGTTTCTATTGGAAGCCAGCTGTTTGAAGCCAATTGCTGTGAAGTGCTTGTCAATCTCCAGTGGGAGGGCCTGACACTATCCTGCAAGGTATTTAACCCCTGCTCACAGGGGTTGGACCAGGACTAATACATTTGGGATTGAGTGAGTGGTGAAACCTGTATGGTCTTTAACTGATCATCAAGTGGGAGGGGCTGCTACCCTGCTAGTCATCAGCAATCACAGAATCTGCATTTACAGTTGTGGTCAGAAGTTTACATACACTTGTAAAGAACATGTATGTCAAGGCAGTCTTGAGTTTCCAATCATTTCTGATTGGAAACTCTTATTTTTCTGTGATGGATTGATTGGAGGACATACTTCTTTGTCACAAAAAACATTCATGAAGTTTGGTTCTTTTATGAATTTATTATGGGTCTTCTGAAAATGTGACAAAATCTGCGGTCTCAAAAATATACATACAGCAATGCTAATATTTGGTTAAATGTCCCTTGGCCATTTTCACCTCAATTAGACACTTTTGGTAGCCATCCACAAGCTTCTGGGCAAGGTTCTGGTTGAATCTTTGACCACTCATGACAGAATCGGTGCAGTTCAACTAAATTCGTTGGCTTTCTGACACAGACTTGTTTCTTCAGCACACTCCACATGTTCTCAATGGGGTTTAAGTCAGGACTTTGTGAAGGCCATTCTAAGACCTTAATTCTAGCCTGATTTAGCCATTCCTTTACCACGTTTGATGTGTGTTTGGGGTCATTGTCCTGTTGGAACACCCAACTACGTCCAAGGCCCAACCTTCTGGCTGATAATTGTAGGTTTTCCTGAAGAATTTGGAGGTAATCCTCCTTCTTCAATATTCCATTTACTTTCTGTAAAGCACCAGTTCCACTGGCAGCAAAACAGGCCCAGAGCATAATACTACCACCACCATGCTTGACGGTAGGTATGGTGTTCTTGGGGTGAAACCAAACATATTTCTGGTCATTGTGGCCAAATAGCTAAATTTTTGTTTCATCTGACCACAGAACCTTTCCTCCAGAAGGCCTTTTCTTTGTCCATGTGATCAGCAGCAAACTCCTGCAGCCTATGCCTGCTTCATGTCCCTCCACTTCCTTGCTCTCACAGAGACATGGATTACACCGGATAACACAGCTACTCCAGCAGCCCTCTCTGATGCCTACTCCTTTTCTCATGTGGTCGAGGGAGAGGAACAGGACTCCTCATCTCATCTAAGTGGTCACATAATGTCCTTCCCCTGTCACACCTGTCCATATCCACCTTCGAATTCCATGCTGTTTCTGTCACCTCCCCTGTCAAACTTCACATTGTTGTTATCCATTGTCCACCAGGTCAGCTTGGCCACATCTTAGATGAGATGGATGTCCTTCTCAGCTTCTTCCCTGTGGACAGCACACCGCTCACACTACTGGGTGACTTCAACATCCAGTCGGAGAAGCTTCACTCGTCTGGAGCACTTGACCTTCTCTCCTCCTTCGGCCTTACCCTGTCCCACTCTCCTCCGACTCATAAGGCGGGCAATCAGCTCAACCTTGTCTTCACCAGATCCTCCCATACCTCCAACCTTACTGTTACCCCTCTTCCAGTTTCTGATTATCATTTAGTATCCTACTCCCTTCCTCTCAAATCCTCCCCCTCCCAGTCAGTCTCTACCCACACCGTATCCTCTCGTCACAACCTGCGTACCCTCTCACTCACTGCTCTCTCTTCCTCTGTCTTATCTGCCCTACCCTCTGAGTCCTTCTCCCTTCTATCCACTGATGCAACCTCCTTCACCCTCCTGTCCACTCTTTCCACATCCTTTGACTCTCTCTGTCCACAGACCTCAAGGCCGGCACGATCCTCTCCACGCGCTCCTTGGCTGTCTGAAACCCTGCAATCTTGTATAATAGGGCTCCGGGCAGCTGAGAGGAAATGGAGAAAAACTGGCCTCCCTGATGACCTAGACCCTTATCTCTCTCTCCTCCTCAACTACTCCTCATCTGCATCAGCTGCCAAAGCTTCTTACTACTTACTTATTTACTTCAAAAATGCAATCCTCTGCCTCTGACCCAAGGAAACTGTTCTTCACATTTTCCTCACTCCTCAACCCACCTCCTCCCTCCTCCCTGTCTGCCGATGACTTTGTCACCTACTTTGAAAAGAAGGTTGATGACATTCGCAGCTCTTTCCCTCTACCTCTCACCAACACTGCTACCTCTCCTGCCAAACCCACTGCGCTATACCCGGTCTCTGGTTTATCAGATTTTTCCCCCCTTTCCCTGATGTTCTAAAACTGGTCACATCCAAGCAAGCAACCACCTGCCCCCTCGATCCTATCCCCTCCCCCTTTCTCCAATCCATCTCCAAAGACCTCCTTCCGTTCCTTACCACCTTAATCAATTCCTCTCTGTCCACAGGATCTGTCCCAGCTGCCTTCAAGACAGCCACAGTCTGCACTCTCCTGGTTTGCATCCTACCTGGCCGATCGCTCATACCAGGTGACCCTCACCACTGGGGTCCCCCAGGGCTCTGTCCTAGGGCCCTTACTGTTCTCCCTCTATACCAAATCTCTTGGCTCGGTAATTTCCTCGCATGGTTTCTCCTACCACAGCTACGCAGATGACACTCAACTCTTTCTATCTTTCCCCCCTTCTGACTCACAGGTGGCAACATGTATCTCTGCATGTCTTGCAGATATTTTATGCTTGGATGTCAGCCCACCACCTCAAGCTCAACCTTAACAAGACTGAGCTGCTCTTCCTCCCAGGGAAAGCCTGTCCTCTCCAAGACCTCTACATCACAGTAGAGAACTCCCATACAGCCAAGAACCTTGGGGTCTGAGCATTGATTACTTTATCTTATGATGACTGATGGATAGATGATTCACTTACTTAAACTAATGTATTTGTTATAAGTTGCTTTGGATAAAGGCATCTGCTAAATGCCATAAATGTAATGCAATTAACACCTGCCCCCTTTGTGCTAGCCTTAACGTAGCTTTACACTCATGTTGATTCAAAACTGACCTTACAGTTATGAATTGCTTACCCATTTCAACCGTAATGGGTTGCACACATAGACAGAAAGACTATAACTGTTATCTGCATGATCAATGTACGATTACATGTGAATTGAACCTCACCCAGTCTTCAAAGAAGAGACACATACCCTTCTTCACACCTGTATGTCAAAATGCAGGCTTATTGTTTTACTCTGTCTATTTAAATCTTGTTTTCAATTCCCATGGGTGTATGTAGGCTATAGTATGTGTGTCTGTGCTTAAATTCCAGTGATGTTGATAACAATACAAAAAGACAAAACAAACAAAAAAGACGAAAGTTGGCAGTCAGTGTGTAATAATATGGATAATGGATGAGGCAATCAATTTGCTGTGTGTGTGTGCGTGCACGCGTTTGTGTGTCTGGCGGGTTTATGAAAAAACAATTACTGCACTCTATTGTCCGTGAAACCTTACAATTATACTACAGCTGCAAAGGCAGAAATGGCCAACTTATTCACATCAATTTCCCTGGCAAACAAGTTGATTGCAAAAACCGGGAGCTTTCTCTCCTCTGTCAGGGTGATAAAGAGGGAAGTGACCCTCAATCTGTAATGCGCTCCACATTTGACCGTGGGTAGAAATACGTGCATCAAAATTTAAAATATTTAATAAAAAAAAATTTAAATACAAATTCTAATGATTCTTTAAGTCCAGACTAAACACAACCGTGCATCATTTTGCATGATACTGGTCTAATTTGATGGTTACACTGTTACACTAGGTCCAGAGACATCAACAAGTAGATGTCTCCAGACCTCACTTTAGGTACTTTGGTTAGTAATGATGGCCCAGGGCTTCTCTGACCCGAACCCGAACCCTAACCAGACACAGCACTCTGTGCCCTCTTCACCTGAGTGTGTAAACAGTGTGTCGCTCCCGAAGGAGGAACCTGTATAAGACACATGCACCTGGCTCAAGTCCTGTCTCTCTCCTCAAGGGGGGGATTAAATAGTGTCTGTGTGTTCTACCACATGGAGATTACACAGCAAAGTTGTGTTCAACCAATCTGCTCTTCTCTTCACTTCCTGTCCCTGAGGAGGAAGCAGCCGGAAGAAGCAGTGCACCCTGAGAGAGGTGAGGATTATAGCAGGTGGGCATCTCTCATCTCTCTGTATGACTGCTGATAAACCAGTGTGTGTGTGTGTGTGTGTGTGTGTGTATATGTGTGTGCGTGCGAGATTAAATCATCATTGATTTACCAAGTACATTGACTGAGAACACAATTCTCAATTGCAGTAATGACCTGGGGAAGAGTTGTAGCGGAAAGGTGCCCCACTCCAGGCAGGCTCAAACACTCAAAGTATTTGACACCTCTCAGTATAACTTAACTCCCCCTTCATCTCCATCCCTCATTGTCCCTGCTGTCCTCCCCCCATCCATCCATCCTTTCACGACTCCACCTGCTGTCCATTCACATGTGAGTGATAGAGGAGTGTATTCATTCCCTCCCACTGCCACTCTGTTCTCTTCCGTCCTTCCATCCCTCTCTCTTACCTGCCGTTACCAGATGGCCAACCACCTGCCTCCAGCTGCCCAACAAAGGTTGCAATTACCCTTCCTGTCTAACAAAGACAAGTACTTTACTCACACACCACACACACAACACACACGACACACACAGAAACTACACTGGCCGGATGCTCACAAACGAATCTGGATAAATTGATAAATAGATTTGGGAGCATTAAAGACTTTTGCAAGGAGGAGACACCCTGTACACACACACACACACACACACTGAAGAGCAGGTTGCCCCTCTCCTGACCCGGTTGCTTCCTCTTCCCCCACACACACCTATAGCAGACCCACTTCCCTCCTTTTAGGTGGGAGATAAGGACAGTAAAACAAAGGAGTGTTGTCCCAGTATCTTTACCCTTCCCTGACCACAATGGATGGTTTGAGGCATGGCCTAAGGCCTCATGGTCTCGAGGACTGTGAACAAAGAAAGTTCCCTTGAGGATGGGAAGTCCAGTGAAAGACAATATTCTGTTGGTTCAGAATGGAAAGAGTGTTATACTACATTGATGTCTAATGTGTGTAATGTTTTAAGATATTTTCAATTGTTTAATCATGACATTTTACATGATTAAACACTCACCATGTGATAAACTGTACCTTCAATAAATTGTCTGATATCAAAATGTTTTAGAAATCATTGTACAGTGTTTAATGCATTGTATGTATTAAACAAAGGTATGAGATACCATGTTTGATAAAATAACAAATAATAGGAACAAAAACATTTAGAATTTTATGTTGAAATGATCTTTGACCAATTGAGGTTAATTTGGGGGTCATAAAACTTGACCCAAACATCTCCCCTTATCAAAAAAACAGGGCCTTCACAAGACATTCCCTAGAGACGTGTTATCCCAGAGATGTTGAAAGGCCTTTGACATTCTGAGAAACTACAAGTCCCCCCCCAATTTACTACAAGGGTCTATCCACCTGCAAAGCATTAGGATTGCTCCAGCTAATGTTAGCAAAAACGCTAACCAATATGTGACCACAGCACAGCAAAATTGCTGCTAGAATTCAAACTGTATAACCTTGACTGTTTATAATTCAAACTGTTTATAATCACCTTGACCTTGCTGGATTCCATGTTGTGTGTTTCTTGAGAGTGTTGATTGAAAAGACTTCCACTGCATTCCTTCTGCAATCAAAGCTTCAAGACACCTCAAAGTAATTAACTAGATTTACTCTTTTGTACAAGGCATTGTGTGCTAGTTGTAATGTTGGATTGGTAAATATTGTAATGTGTAGACTGTAGACTTGCTATCAAATTATCAAATCTGCCGCCCTTCCTGTACAAGGCCACATACACCCACACTTCACGCTGTTCTGAAGCTGGTGAGGTCCAGAACCTCATGTTATAAGAATCTGTCCACCACTATCATGTTGTGCATTGAGTTTCCTACAGTGTATAGCTCCCACATAGACGATAGCATAACGTGTATCATGTGCCATACACATTTGTCATTTTCTGTGAATGTTCTGTCATCAAAGCCTTTTTTTCATTCATTCATTCATTTGTCTACATCATTGTTTTATGCTGTTTTTATATTCCTGCTAGTTAGATAATATCTAAACTGATCCCTGTGTTTGAGTCTTTTGTGTGAACGATTGCATCCATGAAAACTTAGTTCACCTCCTTTGGAGTATTGAGACTAGATATTGGTATATTGGTAAAGTTAATGTAAGAATAATTTTAGCTTTGAAAATATCTCTTATCAGATATTTAGGGGTGCCTCGCCTTTATAATTATTGATTGATTGGAAGCACATTAATCATAAGTAATTTGAATATTGATCATTTATAAATGATTAGACATGCGCACACACACACAGACACACAGCAAGTAATGATTGAAAAAGGAGAGGTGTGGATTTTGGAGAACAATGATAAACACACATGTGAGCAGTAATGAATGATAAAGACTTAGAGGTGTGTGTGTGTGTGTGTGTGTATATATATATATATATGTGTGTGTGTGTGTGTGCAAGAATCCCCTCTCTTTATGAGTTGATGATGGTGATTATGTTGTGGCTCTCACCATGCGTGAAACATTACTGACAGGAAGAGCTCTCTCTCTACATAATTGCACATCTGATTGACTGCAAGTCTCTCTGTGTGTGTGTGTGTGTGTGTGTGTGTGTGTGTGAGTGAGAGAGAGAGAGAGAGAGAGAGAGAGAGAGAGAGAGAGAGAGAGAGAGAGAGAGAGAGAGAGAGAGAGAGAGAGAGAGAGAGAGAGAGAGAGAGAGAGAGAGAGAGAGAGAGAGAGAGAGAGAGAGAGAGAGAAAAGTAAACTCGCTGCACATAATAACAGCTATGATTGACAGCTGTAATAAACAGTGGTTAAGTGACACCTACCGAGTTCTGTGTTGCCCCGAGCAACAAGAAATCAAACATGAAATGCAAAAGTGAGTGTTCTGAAATAGAACCCAGCATTTTGGGGGGTTTATTATAGCTGGATTGGAAATGAGAGGGAGGCTAGTGGTATTGCTCTGCAATATGAAACTATAACAAAAACTCTCACTTCATAGTCAGCGTTTGCATATATTGTGCCTGAACCGAACTACAATTGAAAATGCAAAATAGCCTCAGCCGTTTGATTTTTATACAATTTAGTCTGTTCACTGTGCCAATGTCTAAACATCCCGTGAATATTGAAACAATTAGTTCAGCCATTTCCTTTACCAGGTAGCTTAAAAAAATTGCATAAAACGTAAGACATTTTTCAACAGAACCGATTAAGATGCGGCTTTCGAGGCCCGTTAGGTAATGTCACAGAGCAGTGCTGAGTTAAATTTGTAGATAGATAACATATTGCATTCATGTGCCCATAGACGATGTATGATGAAGACCAAAATTCTAACTATTTTGAGGAATGCTAACAAATGTGAAAATTCTAAGATGCTGCAAGTTATACAGCAACAACACAGCTGCTGTGCTGTGAATGTGCTGCCCCACCATGCAGTAGTTTCAAGCGTGAATGGATGGATGGATCAGAGCTTGGCTACGGTATTCAAAACAATAAACAAAAAGGTTCAGTGAACACTATGTAGCTTGGATGTGATTAAAATTATTTTTGTTTCACCCATAGCTAAAAACGTTATCATCAGCAAGCCCCATGGGGGCTATGGGGCTAGCTACAGTTACATCACAGCTATAGCTTTCGCCTAGGCTAGAATGACATTGCTGAAAGCGGTGCCTTTACTAAGATAACGATGTATGCCGTAACGTTCATTGATGCCTGATAAACCAGAAATCTAGCTTGCTATTCACGGTAGTGTTTAACTGGAGGAGAGCCCCTCACACCTAACAATCAAAACAGCAGGTGGGGTGTTTTAATTTGTCCAAATTTTGATGCTCCTCTGCGACAATCATGTAAATAATCCATAAAATGTCAGTTGGCATATTACGTCCTCCTATGCCGGTGATGTAGTAGCTAGGTTCAGCTGGTTATCTGGTTGTCATTACTGTCCAAACATTGAGCCTGGCAGCCTCGGGGAATCTGCTTTACGAGATTAATTCGCTTCGTTTTCAGAGGAGGGTAGCTGCTAGCTAGCTAGTGAACTCGATGCATAACATAAGAGCGAATACCCAATAATGTATGTAAAATATTCTCTAATTAATCGGTTCAATAGAGCACAAATAGGCTATTACTGTGGCCATAGCCAGCACCAAAAAACTCACTGTTTCAAATGAGAGAACAACATTGCAAAACAACAGCAGCTAGGGTCAGCTTTGTCCCATCCTGGTTCCCATCATAGTCTTACTGTTTGTGTTTAACTTATGGATATGGGTTCAGCCCCTCAGTTTACAGGTGACATTATTCATACTTTCCAAACTTTGAGCCTGGCTGCCTGGGTTGATTGCTGATGCTCAATAACATTCATGCAATTTGTGTTGGTCAAAATAATCCATAATAATATGTTGCTATCTCATCTCACCGGCCTAAGTGTTGCATGTTGCTCAGGGTGGCTGAATTTTTGTTTTGGATCCAAACATGTCAGCTACTGTCATATTTATGAAGAAGCCTAGCTCTTAAATGTTTTTGCTTTTCTAATGGGATTATCTCGCAGCATAGAGGGACCAGATTTTGTACAGCAGAACACCTTCTGGTGTAAAAACCCTGGAAATTAATCTTGTCCTAAAAATTAATCCTAGGTGCTGATTTGAAGGTTTCTGTGCCCCTGCTAAAGACAAAAAAACAGAGGGAACAACTGATGCAGGTATATGTTTGGTGGTTTACACACATCATTGATTTGTATATGATAAAACTTCTAAAAAGTCTATCTATATTGTAATTGTAACATAACCAGACTCATTTAGAAACAGACACACATATACAAACTATGGCTACACAGGCATAATTATTTGACCTAGAAGTGATGTGGACTATCCAATGATCTGAAAAGGTATTTGGGTATTTCAAGTAAATACTATTAACAGACCATGTTTATTCTTTGTTACACAGTGATTGATAGAACAGGTCCAGGAAAATCTTTACACAATCTATCGATAATTAGGGTAATCTTTGTGGTAGTGAGCTTGATATACCACAGGGAAATGTTTACAGACAGGGCAACTTATTTAAAGCTTCTATAACCTCATACTGTCACAGGCATGAGAGGAAAAGGATCCTGTGTTACATAGACTGAGTGCAATCTACAGTGTATTGGACTGCGTTATTGTGTTGTCTGTCTTCTATTCATTGCTATGTATGCCAGTGTCAGTGAATGTAAAGCTCCCCACCATGCTGTACTGAAAACAAATCCCACCATCCTAGGGTGAGTAGCAATAAAAAGATCTTGTATATTGTCATGCAGAATCTAAATCACTAACTTGGGAGAAAACCTACTCTAAGAGTGTGAATTAGGCTGTTTGAAAGAATATTTGAATCCTAAGCAACCTACCCTGTGATGAGTACATGTTTGAAGTACAGTAGACCAACAAACAGCACTATAGCAGGTATCAAACTGTGTGCTGGAAAACCTTGTTGTCTTAGTCCATTACCACCCACAGATGGTGACACAAAGCCCTGTGGATGTTTATCACTCCATAACTCTCTCCCTCCCTCTCCCTCTTTTCTTCCTTGTCTCCCTCCCTCTTTTTAACAGAGTTAACAGTTGGTGGATGTTTGCGGTTATGGTTCCCAGCAAATATCTACCCTCCTAATTTTAGCTCAATAGATAAACAGCAAGGACTGGCAACCTGGCAGGGGTCCACTGTCTCAGTTTCTCTCTCTCCTTCCCTCTCTCTGTGGAATAGAGGGAGCATGCGCACGTGCACCTCAATTTTCACATTTTGACACACAAACCTTTCACAGAAACAACCACAGACTTAGACATGGTGCCTAATGTTTTATTAAAAGCATTGCTTGCAGTTAAGCTGGGACTGCACACTTACTCTCTGACTTTTTGGTTTAAACGCCAGCGGCCAAAACCAACCACCCAATTCAGGGTGGATGGCACAAACATACTCAAAAGTAGCTCAGAGTAAGGGCAGATAAATTAGTAATCATTTTTTTTTGTCATTTCCCCTTTTATAACAAGCAGCTTAGCTTCCAGTGCTAAGAGCCACTTTATTTGTCTTCTTTGCAAACATGAGGATAATGGCTCTCTTTAAATAAGATCTGATGCAGGTTTTATCACAGGGAATGAGGTCTAATGATAGGAGTTTAGGATAATTTGTATTGGTAAGGAGTTTCGTACCACACTCTAATGTATTTCAAGAGGTTCAATGCAGGTTAACCTTTTCTAAAGGGTCGCAATGGCAAGCATAGTCAGCCTTGGTAAGAGTATTTCACAGCAAACAAAACATGAAGAGTGTTGATTTGGCTGATCCAGTGACATCTCTCACACTCACACACACACACACACACACACACACACACACACACACACACACACACACACGCACAACCCAATGTGAATACTGTTTCCTCAGAACTTGTTTGACCCAAACAGTCCACAAAAATATTTTCAATTTATTTCACTACCAGCTCGCCTGTATGCACCAGTGCTTTTCAATAAACTCGCCTTCCAAATTCATAAATTTACCACAAACTAAACATTGATTAGTTTTTTATTGAAAAGTAGATTCTTTCTTTGATGGATGGCGATATGACTTCAACCATCAGAGAAAATGTAGATAGTGAGAGGAAGAGCATTTGAGAGCGTTCCATAAAATAAAATGAAAAACGGTTCATCCATGCAAAAGAGTGCCATTCCACATCATATTTACTCAAATCCAGTCCTTGATTGATATATCAAACATGAGTTATTTCCCACTCATATTTCACACCTGAATACATATTACTGCATGGTAAGTTCATTCCTCCTTGTCTCCAACAGAGATGGCATAATGCACACACACACACACACTGTGGATGATGTTATTTGAAGGGAAGCGCAGAAGGAGGTCCAATCAGTCCTAGTCTTCTCCTGGCAATGTAATCAGCAATGACAGGCAGGCCAATTACATCAGTTAATCATGTAATATCAATTATTCCCCCTCGCCACACACACTGTCATTACACTCAGCTCACTGTTTGACTAAAACACGCACACACACACACGCACACATGCACACGCACACACACACATGCACACACACACATGCACACACACACACACACATACATCCTATACTACTGAAGGAGAGGGAGGTTGGGCTGAAGACAGGTTATGGAATGGGGGTCAGAGGAAGAGAGGGATGGAAAACAAATGGGGCGGAGGTATTATGGGAGAGAGGGGGGGAATGCAAGGAGAGGAGGGATCAGTGGGGAGAAGGGAGAGAGAGATTCAGACCCAAGAGTAGCTAAACTGTCCTTTGTGAACACCTTTTGCATCTGTCTCTTTTGTTATCTTTAACAACCTTGTTCACGGTCGAGAAGATGATGATGTATATCAATAAGTTTGGCTTTTTGCACTTTGTCAGAACATGTGGTGCTCAGTTGGTAGAGTATAGTGTTAGCAACGCTAATGTTGTGGGATTGATACCTGCTGGGATATCACTCTCTATATATAAAGAATGTATACACTGTACTGTAACTTGCTTTGGATAAAGGCATCTGCTAAATGGCATAATTATTTTTATGTATGTATTGATACAGGTTGTAGACTATTGATATATTTTGTTACTACTTACAGCTCCAGCAACATTTTCCATTTTACAAGCTTGATACCCTCAGAACCCTGCCAAAGCTGTAACAATGGGTATCATAGACTTTACCTCTACTACCTATACTTCAGTGTACCAGAGATAACAATGTGTACCACAGACTTTAACATCATCCCTTTCTCCAGTCTGTGACAACTCTATTATATTGAAATCGATGGGGGGCTCATATCCGCCAATATAAAAACTGAAACAGCAAACAGTAATTCTAGAGAGCAAATTAAACATAAAATCCAATTCTGTATACAGATTTGATATGTTTTCTGTATTTGTTCAGAAATAGAGAGAGAGAGAGAGTAGAATTGAAATGGGGAAGCGCATGCAATGTTTGCTCTAGTCATATAAAATCTATTCTCCAACAATTTCTCCCTATATACAACGTGAAGAGTGGGGAACTTTAACCTCATAAAATTAAGTGGGTTGGGTTTGTGATATGTAAATGCAGGTCATGTTTAACATTATACTTCCATGGTCATGCCAAGAACCCATGATTGATCTGAGTAGATGAATTTTCTTTAACCTTTCCTGCTTTAAGAAAATAGTAATGACAAAAAACGATTTTGTCACCTTACCTAAGTACTGTGAGTATATTACTGTCACAAGGTAAGGATGTCAGGAATGATGGAAAACAATGCATTTATGATTGTCCATGAAATCCACTGAAAAAGCCAATCTATTTTCTAGGGCTCCTACTAATCATCGCAAACAATCACAAACAAATTTACATTAACATTTTTACATTTACATTTTAGACATTTAGTAGACTCCTTTATCCAAAGTGACTTACAAAAAGTACATTTGTCTAAGTAAGTGAATCATCTATAAAAGTAGGACATTTTGGTTTGGCGTTTAATGAAAATGGTAATACAATAGGTTTGATGCTAATTGGATGACTCCGCTCTAATATAGCTTCCTGCCTGAAGTTAAGCAATCAGATACAATATCATAAGGCGGGGAGCCCATAAACTTCAAACCACAACAACAGAACCATCCAAAGCCAATGCAACTATGTGTCTGAGCCAATCCCAGTGCCTGCTTATCAGGGTGACCCTCCCAGTGTCCCCCCACACCTCTCAGTGTAGGGACGAATGGCCATGCCACCTGGATCAGACGGGGGTCATTCTAGCATTATGGAATCTAAAATGGTCGTCCCAGCCAACACCTATGGTACTGTTCATCACATACTTCCTCTCACTCCAACAGCTATACCGCTGTTTATTGCAACCATTGCCATCATTTCTCTATATCATACATATGGTCCTCTACTACTATCATACATTACTACTATTTCTTAAAATTCAATCTAATGCATGTTTGTATGCCGCTGAGGACATTGGCCTGTAAACAGCTGTTTATTGCTGCACGCCATTGCATCTTCATGTATACATTAGGTACTCAGCGTTGTGTTTTACACTGTCTTTTGATTTCATCTACATTCTTATGATGCTGCAGAGAGAGTGTCTGTGTGTCTGCATGTGCGTGCATTTGCCTGGAAGAGTATGTGTGCGTGGGTAAGTATGTGAGTGCCATCCCACCAGGGTAGCCATTGACGCCTCTAAAGTTGATGCCACTGAAGTGAAGGAAGGAGTGAAGTGTGTCTGTTCCCAGGTTGAGCCCACATGGCGCAGGAGTTGGAGACGTGCTCTACCGGGACTGGTCATAGATTTTCCCTCCTCGATGAAGAACATCAGTTGTAGGCATCGTCTGTGGTCGGCATTGCGAATAGCAGGACATGGAAGAGAATGGGATACAAGCAACTATGACTTGACAATTACGATGGAGTTCCTCTGCTACCTCTATCCAACAAGTGTGAGTGATGTAAACAAAAGCTCATCCATTTCCAAACGGAGAGTGTGAGAATCCTAAGAAGAATGAATAATCACGAACAGTGTATTTACCACTGCTAAAAGCCATGAACCTAGAAGCTATTCAGCGACTGAATTTACATGTGACTTAAACACCCCCTCTAGAGGACAACCAGTTGTTCACTTAGACTTAATCATAGCTAATTGCGTTCCTTAATCTTTGAGAGACTAAATGAGGATTCCTGAAATGATCTATACTGCAGGGAAACACACCCGCAGCTGACAGGCCTGTGAGCTGAGCCAGGAGGCTGTAGTTCTGTAGCCTTGCCACCCCATTCACATATGAAGAGTGGCCTTGGACACACAGGACGTAATGCCTTAGTCTAGATCTAACCAGTTTACTCATATCTAAGGGGGGGGGGGGGGGGGCATGGCAGGCCATGTCCAGGCACCTTGAACAGGATAAACAACTCACCATGCTCTGAACCAAGGTTGTTAGGACCCCAAACAGATAGAGAGCTGCAACAAAACTTGACGAGCACGTCAACACACGGCAAGACAGCGCATGTCGACGACAACCTGCAGCCAAACATAACAGTGCAAAAAGCGAGTGCGCAGTAAACATGTCTTCCCACAAAAATACGTCCGTAGAGCCTCGGGACAGCAACACCAAGGGGAACAGACCTAACCACATTATAAAGAAAGAAAAGAGAATTATGTAACGTATTGGAAATGAACTACCAAATCAAAGTAAATGGAGTTGATCCATAAACTTGCAGTATACCATAACTGTTTATTGTTTGCTTATGTTGTTCCCCTTATTAGCCTTTAATATTTGTTTTTACTTCTGAAGTTTTCCCTCTTATCTTATGATTGTTTTTATGCTTTAAGCTGTAACAAGTTTGTTTGTGCCAATAAGCCAATTGAATTGAATTGAGAGAGAGAGAGAGAGAGAGAGAGAGAGAGAGAGAGAGAGAGAACATGTAAGTAAGCAAGACATAATCGTAAACCTCAGACATGACATTGGTGGGGGACATTGAACCAGATAATAAAGCTGGAAGGTTGGCTCGCATCCTGACACAGTCGCACTCTGTGAGATTAGAGAACAGGATTTCCACAGCAGGAAACAGAACAACTGTGAACAACATGTATCTGATTAAAAGTGGTACACCTTAAAATGGAGACAAAAAATGTAACTCGCGTAGCCAGTGACCATGTGATGTGTTGCTTCCTTTCGTAAGTGGGTCCGTCACCTGACCGGCTAGCTGCCGTCTCCTTGCGTCTTGCCTAAACCTACTTAGACTTCAAATATTCAAGTCATTAAACTGTAAGCCATATTCAGACAAGTGTTCTCATGTCATCATTCATTGCAATTCAACTTTAATTGATTGTGTAACTAGCAGTAATTAAAATTAAAGTTGTGTAACTAGCAGTAATTAAAATTAAAGTTGTGTAACTAGCAGTAATTAGCAGTAAGACAGTATGGCATTTAGGATATTGGGAAATATACACAATATGATATAATAGGATATACAGTATGAACTAAGAAATGTTCAATGTTAATGTATGACTGTTATTTCCGGGTAGATGCCTTCAGGCCTACAATGTTTCAGGGCAATAATACATGAGAGGCTATGTTTCCAAATGGCATTCAATTTGCCTATGGCATGTCCTGTTTTCACAACCATGGACAGCGTCCCTTGAAACCAGTTGTTCGGGAACTATCAACTAGTGCGTGGGTACG
>NC_139653.1:23992960-24132960 GCF_951799395.1 Argentina silus
TTAACAAATTATTTGAAGTTGACAGGTCGCAAGCTTTGTGTTTGTCTGTATCACCAGAGAAAAAACACACAGGTAAAAATACAAGACGTATTAAT
This sequence comes from Argentina silus, assembly GCF_951799395.1. Lineage (NCBI taxonomy): Eukaryota > Metazoa > Chordata > Actinopteri > Argentiniformes > Argentinidae > Argentina > Argentina silus. The sequence goes on from NC_139653.1 coordinate 23,993,056, forward strand.
GAAAAGGAATAGTCAATCAAACTATCGATGGTTACAAAGGGTTATAAGAATAAATGATAAACAGATGCAAAATTGATATAAGATAATTGATGATTGCATCGAATGGATACTAGCAACTTATTTAGTAACAGTAATTTGGGTAGGTAATTCACAATCTGGACTATACTAACCACAAACAGTATGTGTGAACCACAAACAGTAGACCTATAAGTGAAGAAGGAGGTGGAGAGCAAATCAAAAGAGGAGGGTAAGACAGCGGTATTGTCTTAAAGCAGCTCAAAGAGTAATCCCTTTAGATGGGTTCCGTCCTGGTGGTCGTCTTTGTTGTCACGCCTGGCATCCAAGAACAGTTACTCAAACACAAAGTGTGATTGTCACTTGAGAATTAAACACCTTTCCATTGAGTGTTCAAAGCCTCCCGCCAACCAGACTGACTTGGCCAATTTGTTGTAGGAGTAACGAAGAAGAGGATGATCATTTCTGTTTGACACCTTGGTGCCGATCTAGGCAACATTTGGGAATTGCCCATAAGTGTCCATTATCTTGTGCAACATACATTATACATTCAAGGAATCTGTCTCAGTTCATGAAATTAGTTTATCTTCATTGGTTAAGTTTGCAGACGACACAACGGTGATCGGTCTCATCAGCAACAACGATGAGTCGGCCTACAGGGAGGAGGTCCAGCACCTAACAGTGTGGTGCAACGACAATAACCTGGCTCTCAACACCAAGAAGACCAAAGAACTCATTGTGGACTTCAGGAAGTCTAAAGCTGGCGCACACACCCCCATCCTCATCAACGAGACTGAGGTGGAGCGAGTCACCAGCTTCAAGTTTCTGGGTGTCCACATCTCTGAGGACCTCTCCTGGACCCTCAACACCTCCACCCTGATAAAGAAGGCTCACCAGCGTCTCTTCTTCCTGAGGAGACTAAAGAAGGTCCATCTGTCTCCTCAGATCCTGGTGAATTTCTACCGCTGCACCATCGAGAGTATCCTTACCAAATGTGTCACAGTATGGTATGGCAACTGCTCGGCATCGGACCGGAAAGCACTGCAGAGGGTGGTGAAAACTGCCCAACGCATCACCGGTTCCTCACTCCCCTCCATCGAGGCTGTCCAGGGCAAACGATGCTTGCGTAAGGCACGCAGCATCGTCAAGGACATTTCTCACCCCAACCATAGACTTTTCACCCCACTCCCCTCCGGGAGGCGCTACAGGTCTCTCCGCACCCGAACCAGTAGGTTCAGAGGCAGCTTCTTCCCTGCGGCTGTCACCCTACTGAACTTGAACACTGCACCGACCTGACAACCTACTACCCCCCCCCCCCCCCCCCCCCCACCCGGACAATTGCACTATTGCACTATTACTCCCCTCCCCTGCTCTTACTCAATACCACTGCTCTTCTGTACATACCTGTCCATACTGTTCATACTGTTCATAATGCACATATCCTTATATTTTCTTTAATACTACTGCACATACTGTACATACCTGTTTATACTGTTTATACGGCATTCCATATTTATATTTATTCTGCTATCTACCTCATGCTACTGTTAATACATATATACTGCTAGACTGCATTACCCATACAGCTCATATGCTGCAACACTGTTCATACTGTAACTATTTATTCTGCTATAATGCTACTGTTACTCATATACTGCTATACTGCACTGCTATATTATACTGCACTACTACTGATCATATATTGCACTACCTGTAAATACTGTTCATTGCACTTTCTGCTATTTTGCACTTCTGGTTAGACGCTAACTGCATTTCGTTGTCTCTGTACTTGTACTCTGCACAATGACAATAAAGTTGAATCTAATCTAATCTAATCTAATCTATTGAATACACCTTGGTTCCATTATTTCCATACATGATTACCTGCAATAATCATTCAATACACAACCTGATCTGAACAGAATCACACAGTATTCTTGAGTTGATACCAACACACTGAAATGTTCATCATAGTGTGTGCTTTGGGGAAGAAGGGTTTCAAATGTAATTTTGTGTTTTAGTATTGAGAATCCCAGTTCTCCTGAGATTTGTGCCTTAGGCAACCCATAACACTCAAAATGCTCAGGAGGGGGTTGGAGATCATTTCCACACTCTGGTCATTCCTGTAGATAGGCCAGAGGTTAACAACCTGCTTAACAGAAAGGCCTTAATAGGGGTTGGAGATCATTTGTTTCCGGTTGAGATATCCACCTCCATCTCCTTTTGATGGCCTTTGTCTAGGAAAGGGAAACCTCATCATATGTACACTTCAAAGCTGGTTTGCATCTTTACTGGCCATGGTGGGAGGAGGGTGAAATCAGCGGCCCATGGGCAGCAGGCTGAGTGATATGTCTCACAGTTTGAAACTAAGGCCTGAATTCTCGTAATGTCGATTGGCTGTTGTCTTCTCTGCAATGAGTGTTGACCTGTAAAAGGGCATCCGCCATTATAATGCAATAATGTCACAACTATCCCTCTACCTAGTTCTCTCCTTCTCTTCTTATCTCCCTCCTTATCACTACAACTCGGCTACCCCTGTATCATAATTTGGACATGCAAATGTTTAAATGTTGATGTCTCACGACGGCACTGGTGAGTTTTTTTTCAAGTCCTTCACCTCGTAAAACAACCACCAGGAGGCATCGTTGAGCATGATGGATATGTTTACTGTGTGTTATAGTGTGTTTATAAACATTGCCGCCTGATTAATTGTGTGAAGGGTAGCTTATGAGTTGTTGTTTTTAATTCGGATGTAATGTTTCTCATTTGATTCTGTACATTTCAGCAGTAGGCTATATGGACACGCGCACTCACAAAGCAAAGAGTACAGTTCGTGTCATTAATTTTCCGCTCTGTACCTGAACGTATTTCACATGATTGAAATGAGAACTTTGATGAATCAATCTAAAATGTTTTCATGCCATGTGCAATGATGAGAATAAAACAAATAAACAGCTCTGATCACCCTCGCGTTTTGGCTATTTGTCCAGATTCCAACAATGACAGAAGATGCCCTTAACTGAAACAATAACTGAAACAAAAAAATCTTTCCATTATTTATTATTATTTATTATTTATTATTTTCATGTTTTTCTCCAGTGAATGTTACATGACCTTGGATAGATAGTTCAGTAGTTCATTGAACCAGCCGGCTGAGTAACTCACATTTCACATAAAACGAAACAGGTGCTTTACCCGCAGCTGTGCAAACTTAACAGTGCATATAACTTATTCTAAAAGGGACTTCAAACAAAAGTATCTAATGATTTATATTGAGTTTTTATGGTTTTGTAACATAAAGAGCAGTCCCATAGAAAGCAATGGGAGGGCACATGAATCTCACAAATGAGAATTTATTTTAGTGTGGATGCTCTCTTATCTTCAGATCTGAAGATTGGTTCCACGTCCTACAAGACAGGTCAGTCAAGGCTCCAAGCATCGTGTAGGAACAATGCCACCTGTTGCAAGACAATGCTCTCACCTCATCTCTCACTACTTAAACCATAGGGGTGAAGTTTGAATCCCAGTCTTGGATCCCAACTTTCCTGTATCCAACTGACTTGATTGACTAAGGATCTTTTAGTTATACTCCTCAAGGTGGAAGAGCGATTATATAATTCTAATACAATCCTGTACTCTCCCTCTATCTACACATTCCCCTCTCCCTCCCTCCCTCCCTCTGTCCATCCGTTCCTCCACCCCTCAATAGAGAGCCAAAGTCTCCATCCCCATGTATGAGGCGCTGGTACCAGAAGTAAGAATTTATACAGGAGATGCTCCATTGAGGCTTTATACCATCAATGATTTCACTTAAATACAGAGATTTGACTATTTGAAACTTCCCTGGTGTTATTAATGACATATCAAACTTACAGGAATGCAACCTACATATTCCACAACAAAAAACTGGTGCACAGAAGACGTCATCACTGACTCTGATGTGATACTTTTTATAACACAAAATAATATGATTCAGGTCTAAAATAAAAATCGAATGTTATTATCACAATATAATATTACAAATGAACTTTCTGATCAAAACCGGCAAGTGTTGAGTTCTACTCGTAATTTTAGTGTGTTGATTATGTCATCTCAGTTTCAGCCGCTAGTTGTCATTCGACATACCCACTGTTATCAGTCTATCCAGAATAAATGGGAGAACGACAGAAGTCTGTGTCCTGGGAGTTCACTCCTCTATGGCTAGATGTATGCAGCTGATCACAACTTAATATTTGGCAATGATTAGATCAGGTTGGACATGATAAACAAGTGTGTACTGCATGTGGAGACTCTGTAGCTCATTAGAACGCTTTGCCAGTCACTAACTCCTAACCTTTTTGTTGTACACTTACAGTGCCCTGCATGAGTAATGGGACATTGAAGCATTATTTCCTCCTAGGCTCTATACTCCAAAAGTTTGGATTTGAACAATTACTTTGAGGTTAAAGTAGAGATTCTCAGCTTTTATTTGATGGTATTCATGTGTACATATTGGTTTTACTATTCAGAAATTACAACACTTTTTATACATAGTCCCCCTATTTTAGTGTACCCAAAAGTAATGGGACAATTGGCTTGACAGGTGTTTCTGGTAAGATAGGTGTGTTCTGTTACATCATTTGTGCAGGCATAAGAGAGCTGTCAATGTGTAGTATTGATTCTAGGCTTTGGATTTGCCTTTGGAGTTTGCTATTGGTGTCTGTCAGCATGAGGACCAAATATGAGTCAATGAAAGTCAAGGAAGCCATTATTAGTCAGAAAAATCAGAAACATAGCCAATACCTTAGGCTTGCCAAAATCAACAGTTTGAAACAAAAGCACTGGTGAGCTCAGCAATTGCAAACAGGCTGGTAGGCCTCTCCAGGAGGTAGGTATGAATGTGTCAGAGACTACCATCCGCAGAATATGTCACCAGCCAAACTACAGACGCCTCACTGCAAGGTGCAAACCACTAGTTATCCTCAAAAAGGATGGTCAAATTAGAGTTTGCTAAAAAAGTACCTGTAACAAAGTCCGTTTATACGCAGCGTTAAGGTAAGGGAACAACTCTCCCGTTTATTCATTAAGTTTCAATTACTTGGCTTTTCAGCCGTTTCAAAGTTCGGCGACTTTCCAGTCGTCTCTCTCTCGGAACCTCCTCCTTCGTTCCAGCCCACCTCGCCTACTGAAATGGCAGAAGCACACACATCTTAAACATTCGCCGACGAGACTTCATTTGCAGCAGGTGTGCAACAAAGTCTCGCCGACACAACCCCGGCCACGGTCCTGTAGCTCCCTCTACAGGCCGAACGCTGCATGTCCCCCCACAGTACCTAAAAAGCCTGCAGAGGTCTGCAAGAGGAAAGTTTGGAGAAAAAAGGATCTGCCCAAGCTTTACAGCATACCACCTCATCTGTGAAACATGGTGCTGTGTTACAGTAAGTTTGGGCATGTATAGCTGCCACTAGAACTTGGTAACTTGTCTTAATTTCTGCTGACGGCAGCAGCAGAATGCATTCTGAAGTGTACAGAACCATCTTGTCTGCTTGAATGCAAGCAAATGCCTCCAAATTCATTCGATGGTGCTGCATTATACAGTAAAAAAAATGACCCAAAACATATACTGCCATACTGCAACTAGGGAGTTTTTCAGGGCCAAAAAGTAGAAAGGTCTTGACTGACCAAGTCAATCTTCAGATTTAAATCCAATTGAACATGCATTTAATTTCCAGATGATAAGATTTTAGGCAAAAAACCCTAAAAACAAACAACAACTGAAAATGCTGCTGTACAGGCCAGGCAGAGCACCACCAGAGAAGATACCCAGCCTCTGGTACGGTCAATGGGTCACAGACTTCAGGCAGTTATACAAATTAAGCACTCATGTTTAGTATTTGGTGGACAATCATCCAAAGGATAGTCCACCAAATATTAAACAAGAGTGCTTAATTTGGACATTTGATAAATCTGTCCCATTACTTTTGAATACTCTGAAATAGTTGGAGCCATTTTGATATTTATGTTTGCATATGAATTTGAGTGATTTAAGATTGATGAAATGCTATTGAAATAATTATTATATTTAAGTTGATGAAATATGGTTTAATAGTATGGTGAATTATGGTTTACAATTACCTAATTCTTTGTGTGAACTGTGATTGACTGCCGTGTTCTGTCTGACCAATTAAGTGTGACGTCTGACGTTCTGATTGACAGATGTCTAATATAGGGATGGGTCACCTATGACCAGGTAGAGCGGAAGTGGCAAACAATTTTTCAACCGCGTGAATGCGATAGAGACATCTTTGTTTGTAATTTGAGTTTGAAGGAACAAATAAATGAATCTATACTTTAAGACGCGCGTTGTCCGGATTTATCCGCTCTCAGAAGCGGCCGCTGAAAAGCTGCCACTACAGGGACTATGCATAAAAAGTGGTGTAATTTCTGAGTTGTGAAACCAAATGTACACAAATACCATCAAACAAAAAAAGCTGAGAATCTCTACTTCAACCTTATATTAATTGTTCAAATCCAAACTTTTGGAGTGTAGAGCCAAAAGAGGAAATAATGCTTCACTGTCCCATTACTTATGCAGGGCACTGTTTATCACACATATATGTGGTCAGGCTTGACTGACACTGGTTGAGGCCACAAGATATTATTGGCCCAGGAGTTGGACCAATCCCTTATAATACAGGTTGGAAATCCAGCTTAAGAGGAACAGAGAGAACAGCCATACACTTCTGGTACCAAATATAAAAGGGGCGGGGCCTATTTGGCTCTCTATCCCTCCCTCCCTCTCTCTCTCCCTCCATCCGTTTGTGTGTGTGTGTGTTCCTCGCTGGTCTACTTGCTGTGCCAAGTCTTTCTACTTCATGGACCAGCCAGACCCATACATCCTCCACTAGACAAATCCCCTCTCCGTCCCTCCTTCCCGTTCTTTCCCTCTCTCTCTCTCTTTCTTTCTCTCTCTCTTTTTATCGCTCTCTGACGATTTTGTCATTTACACCGGTTTTGTATGTTTAATCCTACCCCATGTGGAGCCCTGTGGAGAAGGAGGGAGAAAGGAGGTGAGGAGGAGAGAAAGAGGAAGAGAGAGAGAGTAATGTGTCATTCCAGGTAGTTGCTCCTTTGGGAAGTAGTCTAATGGTCTACAGCTTCTCAAAGTGACTACCATCTGCCATAAACACACAGACAGGCGTATACAACAGCTCACTGGCTGGGATAGAAGTGTGTGTGTGTGTGCGTGTGTGCATGTGTCAGCGTGTGTGTGTGTGTGTGTGTGTGTGTGTGTGTGTGTGTGCGCGCGCTGCTTGCTCGCTCCACTCCCTTTAAAGCTCTATTACAGTAAATAGAGACAAAGGGTATACACAAACAGTGTCACCTTTAAACTTTCTCAAACAGGGATGGTTGGCTTCAAGAGTTTAGAGTGGTGTGTCTACTGGGGGTACAGTATGCACTGGTGCTATTATACTCCAATCTCACCTACAGTATCAGTCATTTCGCCTACTCCGCCTACTTGTATACATTGATTGTGAAAAGATTCATATATTTGCATTGCTTCCTTGCCAACATACAACACACACTGTTTACTCGCCCCAATTATGGTGGGGCCAATCAGAAACATTGCAGGCAAAATCAGAAATCAGAAGTCAATGTTCACAACTTCACAACCTTTAACCTACGCTTGGGAGATATGCACAGACGTTGAAGTAAGGAATAATGTCTCTTACCCCACATTGCCTTTATTCTTCCGTTGAGCCACTCTATTGATAGTTGAGTGAAGGTTTGTGAAGATATTATCTGATGTGGGCTCATTGAAATGAAGATTCATGATGTATATTTAGATGCTACAGAGGAACAAGGACTGAGATAGAGAATGAGCATGACCTGATTTTCTCAGTCTGGCAGGTCACACACACACACACACACACACACACACACTACACAATGCACCCCTAAGGATCTGCTCTAAATACAGGCTTCAATTAAAACAGTTATTGGGTCAGCATTGTATTATCCCATCTGAGTATAGGGAGTTGGCTCTGTGTGTTATGAGTTAGTGCCTCAACTTGTGTGTGAAACACAAGCTCAAGCTGAAGTTCAAAATCTGAAACAATCTGATTTAATTTGCTGTCAAACTTCATTACTTTTTATTGAGGCAAATGACTGGGGTTTAAATCAAAGACTCAAAAGCTTTTAATGGGATCTTTAAATAAAGACATATTACAATTGACACTCTCCTGGTTAAACAAAATACATAGAACATTGCAACATGTTTGTTTATTTAATCAATTGGATCAGAGCAAGAGTATTGAGTAAGAGTATTCATGGGCCGCAATTATTAGTACAGCCCTGTAGGAGCTCAGCATAGCAGAATTGTTTGTTTCATTACACACACAGACACAGACACGCACGCACACACACACACACACACACACACACACACACACACACACACACACACACACACACACACACACACACACACAAACAGACATCAGTCCCTGGCTGGGAATGAGAGAGAGACAGCAGCAATGACCTTGTTATTTCATCCCTCTTGCTCTGGATCAGAGAAGCGACTTCGAGTGGTGTGCTTGATCAGGAAGTAGGGGTCGAGACAAAATGGGAGGAAAAACAACCTAAGACCATGGAGAGAGAGAGAATGCAACACCTGTCAGTGAGTCTGTCTCTCTAACACACATACATACACACACACACACACACACACACACACACAGAGAAACACCTACCACCTGTCCAAGTGATAGAGGGACTCTTCAGCCGAGATGAGTAGAGATCTGTCCCATTCAACTCAAACAAGGCCAGTTGCTAAAGGTTGCAGGAATATTGCCGTAGCTCCCAAGAGAACTATTGCAGATTGTGTGCGTGTGTGTGTGTGTGTGTGTGTGTGTGTGTGTGTGCGTGACAGAGCAAGAGGGAGAACTGCGGCAGATTGGGCAGACACCAGGACCACCCCGTGACAGGTGGCTAATGAAATCCATGGAGTAAAACGCACACATTCAAACACACACACACATATATACACACACACACACACACACACACACACTTGCTAATTTAAACCTCCACGCATTTTTTCCATCAAATCCACAGGACATGATTGGAAAAAACGTAGTCCACATTTTTAATGTATAGATGCTTTGAGTAAAATATACACTCACTGGCCACTTTATTAGGTACACCTTGCTAGTACTGGGTTGGACCCCCTTTTGTAGCCCATCTGCTTCAAGGTTCGACATGTTGTGCATTCAGAGATGGTCTTCTGCATACCTTGGTTGTAACGAGTGGTTATTTGAGTTACTGTTGCATTTCTATCATCTCGAACCAGTCTGGCCATTCTCCTCTGACTTCTGGCATCAACAAGGCATTTTCGCCCAGAGAACTGCCGCTCACTGGATATTTTCTTTTTTTCTGACCATTCTCTGCAAACCCGAGAGATGGTTGTGTGTGAAAATCCCAGTAGATCAGCAGTTTCTGAAATACTCAGACCAGCCCGTCTGGCACCAACAACCATGCTACGTTCATAGTCACTTAAATCACCTTTCTTCCCCATTCTGATGCTCGGTTTGAACTTCAGCAGGTCGTCTTGACCATGTCTTCATGCCAAAATGCATTGAGTTGTTGCCATGCGATTGATTGATTAGATATTTGCATTACCGAGCAGTTGAACAGGTGTACCTAATGAAGTGGCCGGTGAGTGTACATCTAGGCTAAATGTTGTTGTTCTACATTCGGTATCCCCCTCCCCTTTCACTGCTAAGCTTGAGGTAGTTAAATGGTGTACAATGAAATGTTTACTTTGCAAGCTTCCTCAACAGTGCAATCATAACATAGAAGTAAATATAGAATAATAATAGAACACAATATGGTAAGGTGCAATACAAGAAATAAGTCAATAACAATATTTAACACTAGTCGTCTCAACATAGGTCTACGGGCGTGATGTGACACTTTTTATTAAAACAACTCTGCCATTGTGAAACCCATATCCCCCTCCTTCCCTGACTTTTCCTAAATGTCTGTTTTTAACATAATAGCATTACAATTTCAAAATCACACAGGAAAAAATCATTTTCATGACTATCAAACCTTTTTGTGATTGTCAACATGTCCAAAAAACACATCCTGAGGCGTGATTAACACCTGCAAATGGTCCATTTTGCTCCTCACGACTGACCATACAGGTATGAATGGCTTATCCATTTAATCCGTAATGGCGATATCAGCAACATAGACAGACATACAATAACAGTTATTTGCATGATCAAAGCAATTGCATTTGAATAGAAGCCCACGCAGCGCACCCAGCCTGCGAAGCACAAATACGTACCCTTCATCGTACCCATATGTCGAAATGCAGCCTTATTACATTTGTTTTTCTCAGTCTATTAGATGTTATTTTTCTCCACCTGTGTATGTATGTAGGCTACAGCAGCCTATGTGTGTCTATTTAATGATAAAGGGCACAAGATCCACGCTTTAGTGCATATGGAGACAACAACAATATTTGTTTTAAATGTGGTTTGCATGGTGGAGAATAAGAGCCAATGGATTTGTCTTTGGACTTTAGAGGCACATTTCAAAGTCAAAGTCAAAGTCAGAGTGGTTTTAATGTCAATTCTTCACGTCAAGACATACAAAGGAATCGAGAGGACGTTTCTCACTCTCCCACGGTGAGACAGATAAAGTGCCCAGGCACAACAGATAAGACAAGACATACTAAAAGTAAAACATTCAATAAAAATAATTTAAACAGTGCAAAAAGAACAGTCAGTAAAGACAGTAAATAGCAACCAAATACTGTGTATTCTGTGTACAAATAATAGTGCAATAGTGCACATTTGTGTAAAGGCACATAGCCACTGAAAGAAGAAGTGATTTTGTGTCCACTTAAATGTTTTTAAGTTTAGCAAATGATAGGTCTATATACTTTCTTGCATATATGTCTCGTTATATTTCATTACATGTCATTGCTTCAGATTTGTGTTCTGTTTTACTTGTTATCAAGCATTGGTTCCTCACATTTGACTGCAGTTTTTTTTTTACATTAGGATATGTACAGTTACACCAGGTATGTCCGTCAATATGTTATGTTCAATATGTATTCTCTTTAAAATACAAAGTGTGGTATTTTAATGATTCTTAAGTCTTAAGAAGTCCTAAGACTAAACACAACCATGTATTATTATGCATGGTATTGATCTAATTTAATGATTACTGCTGCATCCACATTGAGGCGGCAGTGCCAAGCGGCCAGCTAAGGTGAAAGAGCGGAGTGATCAGGCAGGGGTTTGGGGGCTGACCATTGCTTGCAAGTAGGGAGGGGCTGGGGAGACCGGCCAAGAGTGCGTTGCAGTAGTCAAGGTGAGAGATCACAAGTGTTTGGACCAAAAGTTGTGCTGCTTCTCTGGTGAGGAATGGACGTATCCTTCTGATGTTGTAGAGGAAGAATCTACAGGAGCGTGCTGTCGCTGTGATGTTCGCCACACAGGATAAATGGTTGTCAAAGATCACCCCAAGGTTCTTGGCTGTATGGGAGGAGGTCACAGTAGAGTTCTCTACTGTGATGGAGAAGTCTTGGAGAGGGCAGGCTTTCCCTGGGAGGAAGAGCAGCTCAGTCTTGTTAAGGTTGAGCTTGAGGTGGTGGGCTGACATCCAAGCAGAAATGTCTGCAAGACACGCAGAGACACGTGTTGCCACCTGTGAGTCAGAAGGGGGAAAGAGAGAAAGAGTTGAATGTCATCTACATAGCTGTGGTAGGAGAAACCATGTGAGGAAATTACAGAGGTTTCAAGACGTTTGGTATAGAGGGAGAACAGTAAGGGCCCTAGAACAGAGCCCTGGGGGACCCCAGTGGTGAGGGCTCCTGGAGAGATCCTCTCCACGTCACCTGGAAAGAGCAATCTGCCAAGTAGGACACAAACCAGGAGAGTGCAGAGCCAGAGATGCCCAATTCTGAGAGGGTGGAGAGAAGGATCGGGTGGTTTACTGGTTTGTACAGTAAACTTGGACAGGTCCAGAAGAATGAGAACAGAGGAGAGGGAGGAAGCTCGAGCAGAGTGGAGGGCCTTTGTGACAGCAAGGAGAGCAGTCTCAGTAGAGTGCCCAGCCTTAAAGTTGTTCTGAAGGAGGTAGTGAGACAGTTGGTTAGAGACAGCACGTTCAAGGGTTTTTTCATTAGTAATCAGGACCCGGGGCTTCAAGTGTTAAAGTGTAAGTAGCAGTATTTGCAGTAAGTCAGTAGGGCATTTAGGACATTGGGAAATATACACAATAGGATATACAGTACAGTATAAACTAATAAATGTGCTATGTCAATGTATGCCAGTTATTTCCGTGTATATATATTATATATATATATATTCATTATTTTATTTTTTTGACCCAGTAGATTTTGTCACATTTTCAGAAGACCCATAATAAATTCATAAAAGAACCAAACTTCATGAATATTTTTTGTGACAAAGAAGTATGTGCTCCAATCAATCCATCACAGAAAAATAAGAGTTGTAGAAATGATTGGAAACTCAAGAATGCCATGACATACATATTCTTTACAAGTGTGTGTAAACTTCTGACCACAACTGTAAATCTAGATTTTTCATTAAAACATGGAACCAATTAAAACATTTAGCGGGCTATAACAAAAAACTGCCAAAAACAATGTCATGTCAAAGAGTCTGAATACTTATGTACATGAGGTATTTCTGTATTTCAATTTTAATAAATGTACTGATATTTCTAAAAAAAAACTGTTTTCACTTTGTCATTCTGAGGTATTGTGTGTGGATTGATGGCAAATTCTTTTAATTTAATCCATTTTAAATTGAGTCTATAACACAACAAAATGTGGAAAAAGTGAAGGGGTCTGAATACTTTCCGAAGGCACTGTATACAAATTATTTAGGAACATGTTGACAAATAAGGCCCGCTGAACATAAGCAGTCCACATCCAGGATTTCCTCTGCTTCAATCCACCCAAATAGGCTAGGTGGTGAAAACCGCAACAGGTTGTTAGACAATTAGACCCTGGCCCTTGTTAACAAATGGTGAAGGTGAAGGGGGAAAGCAACGTTGTAAAACACACTTTGGCATCTCTGTCACAGCCATGAAGTAGAGACATGGGAGAGAAAAAAAAACTTCTCTCTCCCAGCATACCTACTTTTCTATCCAGTCTCAATCCCACTGAAACCCTAAATCCTTATGCCTATCTCACATGAACATTCCTAACTATATTCTGTAATTCATAGGTTGCTTTATCAAAGCCGACTACACTTATTCATGTCATGTTACCACTTTAACATTTCCCCTGTGTGTTGCTGCACATATGAGGTCATTTTTATTTTACCTAGATGTCTTCTATTTTGACGAAATATATCATTACCAAGACTATTTTGACGATATAGGACAATGCCTAGACATAGTATAAGGGTGTTTTGCAATGATACTGTGTTGCCCCCGCAGGATCAATACAGTGATGGGAGCATTAGTAATGCCTAAACAAGGAGAAAGAGGGAGAGGGAAGGAAGGATGGAAGAGTTGATAGGATGGAGAAAGTTTTTACCAAGGGTGATCTGTCATGTAGCAGAGAAAGTTTGGGGATAACGCAGGAGCACCTTTTTTTCCTTTATATTTCAATGATGATTGTTGCTGACGTGGAAAAATTGAGCGGAATGAGAGGGGGAGTGTTAGACTGTCAGTGATACTGTTTGTGTGTGTGTGTGTGTGTGTGTGTGTGTGTGTGTGTGTGTGACTGCAAGTGAAACTTACTGCATGTGTGTGTGGGTGTGATTGAGCGAAAGACAGAGGGTGTGTGACCATCAGTTTTCTCAGCTATTTTGTTGATGGATAGGTAGCAGATCACCAGGTCAGTACAACAACATCATCACTCATACCTCATCACTCTACACAACACAACAATATCAATAACAGCAGTGTGTGTTTACGCACATTTAAAGGTGTCTGTGTGAAACCACTGTTTAACATTGGAGTGTAAGACAAAATGTCTGTCAAATGTGCACATAATAGGATCTGACTGACAGCTAGGTGCCAGTAGTTAGCAGGACTTCACAAGCCGCTTTTTCAACATGAGACACTAGTCAGATTACCTGTGTTTGTGTGTGTGTGTGTGTGTGTTCACCTGTGACTCCAGCTGTGGGAGACTATACTATTCTATTCCACAATGCCGAGGCAGAACCCCCTTGGCTACCCTCAGGCAGGTAAGCCTCTATGGGTAGTGAAAAGGTATGCCAAAGCACGGACACACACTTACACACACCTGCTGTTCACTGGCGAGTCTCAGCATGCCAGGTGTACCTTAGAGAGTCTTCTTCCTCTCCTCTGACTCCTCCTGTTTGTCTCTCCATGCTTGTTCATACTACTTGTATCTCTCCTGTCTGAAAGATGAAGCAGCTCCTGCTCTACACAAAAATCTTAGAAAGCAATTTACGCCCAAACAGTAAAACACACATGCAGCAATACACATAAATGAATACACATACAACACCTCCTCTTTGTTTTGTGAATGGTTTATTCTTTTATGTGCTCTGGTTCGAGTGGCTTTGTTTGTGGCTGCCTCAGAATATGGTTTCTCTGTGGTCACACTGGAGAGGTCACACCAATGACTTACAGCCTTGGGCTGGAATATAAAATGAGTTTATACCACACGTAGGTCCACACACACAAACCCACACATACACAAACACCTAGTTAGTTCTAAATCACATACTTCTGTTTCAGTCATTATTATTGAGACATTGATTTTCTGTAAATAAAGTTGTTTCAGAATACATTAATCTCTCTATGACATTGTTCTTGACTTTCAAAGGCCAATTCACCTTTGAAAGTCAAGAAGAATGTCATGGAGAGATGGTGAGGTGCTCTGATATGATCTTTCTGACAGGCATAACAGATTCCAGGTTCAATGATCAGTCAATACATATGGACAGCCATGCAGAGACACACTCTTAAAGTACTGTACGCACAATGGACATCACTTCCAGGTGCATGTATCCCAGGTATCCCCCTGGCCACTACATTATTCAAGTACAAGCCACATTTAGTGTTACGTCTTCACACATGCATGTGCATGTCTGGTATATACAGTACCAGCATCCCTTTGAGCATTTTATATACACTTTCAGAGTCATTAAATATTTAAGTTAATCTCAATAGACTTACTTATTACTTCATAAATAATCAGTACATTAAAAACAGGTGAATGCACTGACCGATGAACATGTCTGCATGTCCAGAGTATCAACATACTCTATGTTCTCTTTTGTATCAGGATATTTGAGCCCTAAAAAGACAAGTTAAAGAGCAAAAGGTCTAAGTAAAAAGAAAACTAAAAGAATAAAAGCAAAGCCCTGTGATGAAACCAAAACCAATCATACCCTTTCACCCTGTTTCAGAGCGTTATAAAAATTACATTACCAGAGTCATCCATAATGAATATTGCATAACTCCACACTGTCATCATTAATAGTCTAGATGTTTTACAGAGGAAGCTGACTCACTCACTCGCTCACTCACTATCTCTCTCTCACTCACACTCACACTCACACTCACACAAACACACACACACACACACACACACACACACACACACACACACACACACACACACACACACACACACAAAGGCCAGGCATATCTGTTTATCTGTTTTGCACTAGTCTGGTTTATAATTATCTACATTGATTACTCCAGTGATCAGGCCTGGTTTGTCAGAGGGAACGGAGAGACATAGTGGCACAAACGTAGAAATAGAGCACATGGAATGGACAAAGCATTTCAACCACATTAAAATCTTAAAACTAAGCACTGACAATGGTACGAGTGTTGCTGCTGCTAATGTTTTTAAATATATATACCCTTTTCCTTTAGGATATGTCTGTCGACAAACAACAGTTGTGTCCCATATACGCCTCCAGAACCAAAGACAGGTCCAACGTGGGGATGCACTGTCTGACATCTGGTTGAAGACGTTGCGCTCCCTTCATAAAACGACAAACAAGGGGGTGCACCCCAGCAGTCGCCCCACCGAAGCCTGTGTGGCATGCCGAGATGGCAGCCAGGTAGATTTTTACTGTGGAGAAGGCTTTGCATTTATCGAGCAGTTCCACAGGTCCGCTCTGAAAAGGCAACATCTCTCAGCTCTCACACCACACCTCAAATAGTCTTCATTTCAGGCCTTTCCAGTGACTTTCACGGGCCAAACCCATAGATCCATCAGTTCGGGATGAGGGTGGAACAATTGGCCATGCGCTTGGGACAATAAGTCCCTGAGCAGCGGGAGGCGCCATGGGGGTGTGGAGAGTACCTGGGCTATCTGCGACCTCCAAGGTCTCCCAGGCCAATTCGGGACTATCAGGAGTAAGGACAAACTGTTTGCTCTCACTCTGTCGATTGTGGGAGGGATTAGTATACAGGAGCATGCATGGCCACGGATGACCGAGTGTGTCTGTGATCGCGAATAATTACAATTAACAGGATAATTCAGATGCCTCTCCCCAACACCTCACAGGTGCCTGCCCCACAGAGAGTCATAGGTGTGAAAGTCGGCCAGTGAAGTCTTGATGGGCTTCATAGCCACTCGCTACCTTGGCTGACAAAGGCTGCTTCCACAATGACTTGACTGTAGTGTTGCACGGTTTACTGAAACTTTGGTAGTTTTTCGCTTGTTTTTTTTTAAAACGGTACAATACTAGAAATTGTATGACTTCGGTACATCTGTCAAATGTGTCTCTCTCATCATTTGTCTGAATCTTGTCTCGAGGGCAGTAGTAAGCTAGCCCAAGCAGGCTGCTTGCACATGCAATGGTGAGTCAGCTGATAGCCACAGTGCAAACCACTTGAAACGATAGGAGAGACAGAAGAATGCCTCAGTACGGCTTCTAATTCTTCAAATGATATCATACCTCCATGGCTGCAGCTTGTAGATGAAGTGGGCTCCAGAAGACAGGTATGGGAGGGCGAGCCCACTGACATTACTAAGCCTTTGTGCAAATGTTATTACAAAGCTATGGAGTGCAAGGGCGGCAACACCTCCAACCTCCAACACCTTAGTAACAGGCATCCAACCTCTTAAAAGACTTCAAAAGATGACAGGTTAGCGAAATAAGATAGCAAGCTAGGATTAACAAGCTGTCAAAAAAAGATAAGAGATACAGTAGGCTACTACTTCAATATACAATTAAATGAAAATGTGCTGCATATTTGAAAAGTTCAGTTCCAAAACGACAAATTCATGGGTGCAATGCTCTGCAATTTTGACTTTGTATCTTTGGAATCTGGCTTTGTGGCTAGTGACGACCCCCAGGCCTGCTGGCTGGCTAGCACGGTAGAATAGCTTAATATCACATTATGTAATATGCTGAATAAATGTTCATGTCATTGTCTAAAATAATTCAAATTTAGTTTCTAGGTGAATAACATTTCAATGCAAATGGCATGTGTAAAATAGTTTGCAGTTTTGGAACTAAACTATTCATTAAATACACCAATTTATTTAGCTGTAATGAATATGAATCATAGGTCTAAAGAATGTAATTTGATCCAATATTATGGCTAAAGTTGACTAAATTTGCACGTTAAAACAGTTTAACGTGTTACGGTATCGAGTATTGATTCAGCATTGAGTATCGTTCTGGTATTGTGACAATGACTTGACGGCATCAAGGCATTCGTTGAGGATGGTCACCCTGCAGTGTGATCCTAACTAACCGGGTCCTCTTAGATGGCCTCAGGGAGCTTGAGTTTGAGCTTGGAGGAGACTCTGTGGACTGCTTTCAGGAAGGATGTGTCCGCCTTGGAAATCACCGCTTCCTTCACTTCCCAAGCCACCGTAGCAGGCTGGGCAGAAGGGAGGAATCCAAGTCAGTGCCTTCTTCTTCATCCTCATCGTTGGTGTTGGAATCAAAGCCAGATAGCTCACTAACCTCACTGACGGTGTTCTCCTCATTACACTTCTCGTGAGCCTTGCATGAGCCAGGGCTCGATGGAGGTTCAGCGATGGAGGAAGAGTCGAGGAGTCCTTCTCCAGAAGAGAGCTGCGGTGCCCTCATCTGACCCAGAACCTCAGTATCCAGCAGAGCGCATAGCTTGCAGAACAGGGTGTCAAGAACTGCAATCCATGTGCATCGGGGGCAGAATTAGTGAGAGCCTGCCTTCCACAAGGCACAACCACATTCAATCAGGCAGGCACCTAGGGGAGATGCCTTCTTTGGACGATGTATCCCGGACCTGGTAGAAACTGGAGCCATGTTTTCTGTGGGAGAAAACTGGAGAATTAAGGGAGTTGACACACACTACAGCCGTAGCAGGGGCAACAACCAAAATGAGTACACACCCGAAAGTAGTGTAGCAATGAAGCTTCACTAAGATAGTGGAAGATAGCTAGCGTGCCAATTGCCTGAGCACAATAGTTAGGTGTTAGCTATGTAGGTCCTAGCTCGCGTTACAGTGGTAACCAGTTATGAATTATGTCATACTAGTAAGGGCTCAAGTAATCCGAGAACTATGAACACAAACTAGCCAACCTTCTTGCGAACCGGGCGTTAATATTCCTTGCATAAGGCAAGAAAAATATGTGCTTCGTCAATGTGCTAGCCAAAGGCTCAAGTGGTCCGAAAACCACAAGTCACTAAAGCTTGCCGACCATCCAAATGCTCGTCTTAGCTTACAAGAGGGACTGAGCAAGTTATAAGCCTATAATTTGAGGCATTATCGTCAAGCTAGCAGGGGTTCAAACTATTCAAAAGAATTACAAGCACATAAACTTAATACATTCTCATGTTAACCTGCTAGCTCAGAGAGTAGCAGGTGTGCACACAGTGAAGACCATCAAACTAGGGGATTGTATAGGGGTCTTCAGCAAATAGGTACACAGAGTGTATGTCCAATAGTGAGGGGTGTTTACAAGTAGACAGTGTTGTGTTCGAGAAATAAGTTCAAGTTCAATCCCTCCTCATTTACTGTGTGGAAACCTGCTATGAAAAAACATCTCTCTGTCTCCAGTGCTGTGGCATGGTTTTTGTGCATACGTCAACATGGATGGAGCTATTTTTAGAAACAATGTGCGTTCTTGTGTCCATAGTCACTTGTGGTGTTACGCTCTGAAGTGCTCCATATATAAGTCTACACCAGGGGCAATACAATGACAGCTTGTTGACCTTCCCCTTCCTTTCAATGGTAGCCTATTTTATATCATATCCATCAGTGGAGGCTCCTCAGAGACGGAAGGGGAAACCATCCTACCCAGTGATTTCAGAAATTTTTTAAATTGTGAAACTTTTAAAAAATCATCTGTTTTAGATAAAACTACTACTAAATACAGTTGTGGTAAGAAGTTTACATACACTTGTAAAGAAGATGTATGTCATGGCAGTCTTGAGTTTCCAATCATTTCTACAACTCTTATTTTTCTGTGATGGATTGATTGTTTTTTGTGACAAAGAAGTATGTGTGGTTCTTTTATGAATTTATTATAGGTCTTCTGAAAATGTGACAAAATCTGCAGTCTCAGAAATATACATACAGCAATGCTAATATTTGGTTAAATGTACCTTGGCCATTTTCACCTCAATTAGACGCTTTTGGTAGCCATCCACAAGCTTCTGGCAAGCTTCTGGTTGAATCTTTGACCACTCCTCTTGACAGAATCGGTGCAGTCCAACTAAATTCGTTGGCTTTCTGACACAGACTTGTTTCTTCAGCACACTCCACATGTTCTCGATGGGGTTTAAGTCAGGACTTTGTGAAGGCCATTCTAAGACCTTAATTCTAGCCTGATTTAGCCATTCCTTTACCACGTTTGACGTGTGTTTGGTGTCATTGTCTTGTTGGAACACCCAACTACGTCCAAGACCCAAACTTCTGGCTGATAATTGTAGGTTTTCCTGAAGAATTTGGAGGTAATCCTCCTTCTTCATTATTCCATTTACTTTCTGTAAAGCACCAGTTCCACTGGCAGCAAAACAGGCCCAGAGCATAATACTACCACCACCATGCTTGACAGTAGGTATGGTGTTCTTGGGGTGAAAGGCCTCATCTTCTCTCCTCCAAACATATTTCTGGTCATTGTGTTTCATCTGACCGCAGAACTTTCCTCCAGAAGGCCTTTTCTTTGTCCATGTGATCAGCAGCAAACTTCAGTCGAGCCTTAAGGTGCCGCTTCTGGAGCAACGGCTTCCTTCTTGTACGGCAGCTTCTCAGCCCATGGCGATGTAAAACACGCTTGACTGTGGACACTGACACCTGTGTTCCAGCAGCTTCTAATTCATGGCAGACCTGCTTTTTGGTGGTTCTTGGTTGACTCTTGACCATCCTGACCAATTTTCTCTCAGCAGCAGGTGATAGCTTGCATTTTCTTCCTGATCGTGGCAGTGACACAACTGTGCCATGCATTTTATACTTACAAACAATTGTTTGCACAGTTGATCTTGGGACCTGTAGCTGCTTTGAAATGGCTCCAAGTGACTTTCCTAACTTGTTCAAGTCAATGATGCGCTTTTTCAGATCCGTGCTGAGCTCCTTAGACTTTCCCATTGTAGCGTTTTTGGCTGAGTGTAATGAGTGTATCAAACGAGCCCTATTTAAATGGGCTGAAATAAGTCACCAGCTGTAGTCAATCATAATCACTCATAAGAAATTAAGAGGCCATGCCACAAAGCAAATTTGATTGACACAACTTTCTACATCACCAAAATTTATAATTCAAGGTGCTGTATGTATAGTTTTGACCCAGCAGATTTTGTCACATTTTCAGAAGACCCATAATAAATTCATAAAAGAACCAAACTTCATGAATGTTTTTTGTGACAAAGAAGTATGTGCTCCAATCCATCACAGAAAAATAAGAGTTGTATAAATGATTGGAAACTCAAGACTGCCATGACATACATGTTCTTTACAAGTGTATGTAAACTTCTGACCACAACTGTATATTCACATGTCACCAAACACCTGATTAAAACCCTCGTTTTGCAATAAAGGTCTAGAGTAGTCTCAACAGCACCCTCTAGGGTAGCGCCACGGAGTAGCCGGAAGACAGCTATTTTAGGTCCTCCTCTGGCTACATTGACTTCCACACAAAACCTAGGAGGCTTGTGGTTCTCACCCCCTTCCATAGACTTACACAGCAATTATGACAACTTCCAGAGGATGTCCTCCAACCTATCAAAGGATCAGAGAATTAATCTATTACTTTAAGCATGTAAGCTACAGCTAGCACTGCTAGTGCACAAAGTGTGGTAAGTAGTTGACTCAAAGAGAGAGAAAGACAATTCATTTCTTAAAAAATTAAGGAGAGAGAGTTTACCTTTCACTAACTTAATAGTAGTGCAGCTAATAATGCAGCTAATTTAGCCTACTCAACAACCTGACTCTAACAGAGAAGAATGCTTTTTTACGTTAGCTAGCTGCCTAAGGATCTCCAACACTGCAACTCCTCCAAATGAAGGTAAGCTTTTGGTTTTATTCATGTATTGCCAGCGGGGCCCGCCGGCGTAACTGCTAAACTGCTTGTTGCTTTCCATGATTGTAAACATGGATTGCAATTGTAGGTTACACATGTTAGTTTGTTGTGTAAGTTCTAGTTTCTTAACTATCATTTATGATGACAACATAGGCTGTGTAGCGGTTATTGTAATGGTTATGGTATGAGGACTTGGTCGCAGACAGCTGTTGTGCAATGAAGTCCCCAGGCGAAGGGAAAAGGTGAGACTGAGGAGGATAGCACATGGATGCGAGAAAGAACAAACATGCTATGAAAGTGAACTGTGTGTGTGATCGGATCAGCTAGATGCATACAAGAGTATGCAAGACGGTATTGAATGTGTCACTGTCACCTTGATTACTTGATTACTGTAACTCTCCTCCTGTGCACTTGCCTTAAAACTTTAATTTGTAGGCTAGGTTGCACCAACCCCATGATGGGTACAGGGTTGCAAATTCGAGTATCATGCCCGGGGTGGATATGTAAACAGCCTAAAAGATGTTACATTGAACTGTATGAATGGAATATGTCATCCAATATGCTGTAATAAAAATGAGGCCATGCTTATAAAAAAAATCGTTTTTTTGAATGGCACTAGCCACCACTGGTGTCCACTTATATAAACCCTGCTTAATCAAACATATTTCTATCATATTTGGTGATATAGCAAGCCCACTAATACATGTTCTTTTGCAAAGCTTGCCAGATAGAAAGATCCAAGGCAGCGCTAATAGTCTTTCCTGAGCTAGAATCAGGAAAATAGGCTACGAAACATGTAGCTAGCTCCATGCTAACATATACAGGGAATCGCCTTTGGCGAAATTAGCACTGCATACTTGCGAAGATTTTAGGATAACATAAAAGGAAGTAAAAGTAAATTGTCCCTCAGACTTACAAGGGCTCACATTCAGTTATTCAAATAAGGCTTTATGTACATACAGACATATTTTTCTTGAGGCTATAATGTAAAGGAAGATCACTACATATGATATCATAGTGTAAGTCTTCAGCTTGTCAAAACAAAGATTTTGCTGCATGACATTTCTGAGCCTTCTAAATATTGAAACTAATTTGCAATGATGAGGGGCTTTTTCTTGTTTAAGTTATGTTTAGCACCAGCCAATGCCAATATTAACGATGTATGTGGGAAATCCTATTCAGTCCAAATGTGCGCTGACAGGAGAAAAGAAACCCAGAAAGGGTGCCACCCAAGGGCTGTGCACGGTACTCTATAAGCAAAATTTACAAATTTGTTCTGCAGTTGGTAGCCAAACACACACCCAGCGCCTGCAATGGGGACGCCCATTCAGTGGTGAAAATTATGTAACCTCTCGGGCTTACGTCGACTTGCTTGCAGCAACACTGAGGGGTCAGTTGCAACAAACATAATCAAAAGATAATCATATTTAAGAAAATCTCTCTCTCTCTCTCTATTTCTCTCTGTCCCTAAAGATGTCTGTTTTCCATAGTTTATCCTATGGTATAAGTTGTGAGATTGGTCTACAGAGTTATTGCTCTAAGAGCTTTCTGTGTCTTTTTAGAAAAAAATGTTCTCCTTTTGCATCAGTAAGATATATCCGACACATATTTTTTCCAATAAATAATTCCGAAGAATTGTCGTTCTCTTGATTTCCTCCGTCATCCTCCTCTCCTGCACCTACTTTCCATATTTACAGGAACTCCACCGTCTATTGAGTGGAAATCCTGTGGGAATTTCAGAGTTTTCCGACACCTTGGTCCTCCAATGATAAAAATAGAGTTTTTTAGTATGGGAAAAGGTTAACCAATTAAAAGTAATTGCTAGAGAAGAGAAATTCCCCTCTGTTCTTGGGAAAATGCAACTAAAGCCCTAAAGCGCTGTCATTACATTATTCAACATTGTGTCCTCTTCACTGTCCCTCCTCTGTTTTTCTCTCCATCCCTCCTCTGTTCCCCTTTTCTTTTAATTTTTAAGCATAGAAAACACAGATCAAAGAATTAAGCAACTACATTTGGCTAAATATATTAAAAACAAGGCAGAAAGAGAAAAGACAACTCTTTCTGCTTTCCACTATTCAACAGGTTGACTTCATGATGATGATGATGATGATGATGATGATAATCATGACCATGACAATGAAGACAACTCTGGTGATGATGATGATGATGATAACATTAAAGAGATTTTATTTAAGGACACCACTATCATTGTCTAACATCCATGGTAAATGAAACGCTTATGGTAAAGCACTCAAATGGCTGAGTGCAGTCGGAGAGCTCCCTTGTGTATTATTGAGAGCAACAGGCCTGCTGGGTGACTAAAGTTCAACCCATGTGCCACTTTCATTATAAATTAAATATGCCTCCATTTCATTTTTCATAGGATGGCTTTTGTATGACTTCAATCTAGAGGCAGTTTTGTTTGTTGAGGTACCGAGACTCCTCAACTGTGACAAACAAATCAAAATACACATTTGCTTGCTCGCGTGTAAACATAAACGCGCGCGCACACACACACACATCAAAATAGCACTCAAACAGACTGGAGACAAACTAAATAGTTCTATATTTCATTTATCAGAGAGCTGTTAACAAATGAATAGACTGGGGGAGAGAGAGAGAGAGAGATGTCTCCACCCACCTCTAAGCATTGAAAGGGAGGCAGCAGCCCCCCTGAAACCTGTTGCATAAATGAAGTGAACATTCCTCTTCCCTTCAATGACTCTAGCTGCCTACAGGAGCAGAGAGGAAACAGAATACACAATGCAGGTTAGCGATTTATCATGATTTGCTGGCATCTGAATTTTGAGAGTAAAAGAGAGAGGAAAGGAAGGAGAGGGGGAGGGAAGGGGTGAGGTCATAAAGTCAGAAAAAGACTCTTCTTTATCAAATCAATCAAAGTTTATTTGTAATATACACAGAATACCGCTGTAGACGTTGTAATGAAATGCTTTGGGCAAGCTAGCTCCACAACAGTGCAACAATGAAATAATAATTATAAAAATCTTGAACAGTCTTATGGCCTGCTGGTAAAAGCTGTCCCGGAACTTGTTGGTCTGGGTCCGGATACCGTTTGCTAGACGGTAGCCGGGAGAACAGGGCGTGGCTGGCTGGGGTGGCTACAGTCCCTGATGATCTTCCCGGCCTTCCTCTTGGAAAAGCAGGTGCTGATGCGCCGTCCTGATCACTGTGTGGCTGTGGTATGATTATGGTAAATTTCTATAGAAAATAAAGATTCCTAATTCCACAAAGGAAAGGTAGAGAGAGAATTAAGACCAGGATGGCCAGTGATTTGATTTGTGAGGGGAGAGTAGTGGAGATGTTTTTAAGGTTACAGGAGGGAGCAAAGGTTAGAGAAAACAGATGACCAAGGCATGGGAAAGCAGGATATGGTAAACAGAAAAGAGAAGCAGATATAAATTTAACCAGTTGTGAACATTCCAAATGGACAGGACAAACAAGCTGGGAGCAGAAGATGGAAACAATATACACTTTTTCTGGATAAGGGAGAGAGGAAAACCCTAATAAACAATGCAATGATAAGGCCAACCGTGCCAGGCCCTAGAATAACAGTGATAAATCTAATGAGCTCATCAACAATATGAAGTAACATGACAACTGTCTTTACAAATAGGAGGGGAAACCAGGCCGTGACAAGATGTAGGAATTGAATGTTATTGGTGGATGCAGTTGGGAAGTATGAATGATTTGCATAGGAGGGCGGTAACCTATTTGAAACTATAAAGCGGTTGACTGAAAGAACAACATGGTCGCCTTTGCAAATGTGAACAACTTTTATTACTTGTGAATAAAAGTCTCTGGATAAACCATCAGCTCTAGTCTCTGGCATTTATTTCAAAGTATTTTTTTACTTGAAATTCCACCACATGATCATGTTAAATCTTCAGTGATGTGGACACAGAGGAACTTGAAACTGTTGACTCTCTCCACTGCGACCCCACCGATGTGGATGGGGGTGTGACCCCCCCGCTGCTTCTTCCTGAAGTCTACAATCAGCTCCTAGGGCAGTGTGCAGGGTGAAAGCAATGGTGTCATCTCTGGATCTGTTGGGGCAGTATGCAAATTGAAGTGGGTCCAGTGTGGCATGTAGTGTGGTTGATGTGGATCTTAACCAGCCTCTCAAAGCACTTCATGATGGCAAATGTGAGTGCAACAGCGATAGTCATTAAGGCAGGTTACCTTGGTCTTTTTGGGAACTGGTATGTTTGTGGTCACCTTAAAAGAGGTGGGGATTACAGACTGGAACAGGGAGAGGTTGAATATGTCTGTGAAGACATCTGCCAGCTGGTCAACGCATGCTGGATGTGGCCAGGGATGCCGCCTGGACCGGCTGCTTTGCTGGTGTTGACACACTTAAAAGGTATTGAGCTCATATTGAGGTATTGCCTTTTATTGCCTTTTATCGTCTCTGATAGCTTTCCGTAGGGCGAGTTAAATGGAGAGTTAAATGGAGAGTTAAATGCAAAATTTTAATTAGCAAAGCACGGATGTCGTCGTTAACCCATGGCGTTTGATTGGGGAATGTCCAAACAGTGATTGTGGGGACAACGTCATTGTTACATTGCCTGATGAAACAGTGACTGTATCGGTGTACACATTGATGCTATTGTCCGCAGTGACCCGAATAAGTCCCAGTTAGTGGAATGAAAACAATCAAAACCAGCATCACTGGTGCTATTTGTTTCAGTCTCTGCCTGTAGGGAGTGTAAAAATTATCCAGTGTGTTGTCAGCTTGTGTGGGGCAGGAGATGGAACCTAGGTAGAACTCTCCTCAGGTTGGCTTGGTTGAAGTCTCCAGCCACAATGAAGATGGCCTCTGGATGTGCCATTTCCTGCTTGTTAAGTATCCTGTACAGTTCTTTGAGTGCAATAGTAGTGTCGGCCAGGGGTGGGATGTAGACAGCAATAATGATAGGGAAAATTCTTGTGGTAGATAGAAGGGTCTCCATTTTAACATCATCTACTCCAGGTCGGGGGAACAGAGGATTGAGAGTGTCTTGACATCAGCACACCAGTTGTTGTTGATCATGAAGCACACCCCTCCCTCCTTGCGCTTACCCGAGTCTATTGTACGGTCCTGTCGATGAATTGAATAGCCATCCTGAATAGCTCCGTCGGGTATTGATGGGGAGAGCCAGGATTTGGTGAAGATAAGGGACATTGCAATCCCTTATGTCCCATTGGAAAGTTATCCTCTCTCTAAGTTCATCCAACTTATTGTCCAGTGACTCAGAACTGCTTGGACAGTTCTCATGGCAACTCAGCCTCACGAGAACTCCGGATCTTCTCCCTCTCTGCCGGATGCGTCACTTTGCCAGATTCCTGTCTTCTGCCAGCTCACTCATTTAAACAGGTGAGCTCTAAAACCATCATGGCCAGAAAAAGAAAGAAAAAAGTCCTGATCTGGAGGTTATTGGTCAAATTCTCAGTCTCTTCTTGGTGAGATGCTGATGTTTGGGAATTTCAGCCCTGGAAGCTGCAGTTTATCATTCACTTGACTTTATCATTCTCTCTCTTTCTCTCTCTCTCAGCAGCACACACACTCTTGTCGCAGCACTCACAAACACACACGCTCTTTTGCTGTAAGCCAATGAGTGAACCCTGTCCAAGGTAGTGAGAGTTAAGCTCCACACCTGGCAATAGCTCTATCACAGGCAGCTGCCACTGACCATGGTTTTTAAAGAGAGTGTGTGTGTGTGTGTGTGTGTGTGTGTGTGCGCGTGTGTGCGTTAGTGAATATGAGGTACCTTGCTCTTGTGGCTCAGCGAATTCCCTGTAAGCCATTTTTTACTGACAGGTATCACAGAGACGACTCTGTCATTGTGTGAGGGGCAGGGAGGGAGCGAGAGAAATGGAGAGAGAGAGAGAGAGAAAAAGAGAGGGGGAGTATTACACAGCATGGTATCACAGATAAAATGACGTAATTGCAGAGGAAAGGGAAAGGGTGCTGTTCATCTGAGCTGTTTGCTCGCTGTCTTCTGAGCAGCATGAACTAGCCACATTTCGACTTCAATAGGCCTTTAGTGGTCAACCAATCATTTTTCAATGGAATGACAGTGTCTCGTTCACAAGCACACGTGCCTGCAGTTAATGAAAGGGCATGGGCATTGGTGCAGTTTTAATTGGCTTTGTCACAAACAGCCATCCTCATCTCCTTCCATTCTGCAGCTGAATAGAGGAAGCCACATGCCCAACAGGTCAGCAATGAATGAGTCATTCCTTCCCCTTCCACACCACTGGTGTTCTATTAGGAAGACCCTGCTATTACTAACATTTGGTAAAACTGCACACATGCACGCACACACGCACCCACCCACCCACCCACATTAAACCACCTGCAGTGTGTGAATGCACTACATACCAACTAGTCATTACCCCAGTCTAAATAAATAAACAAACAAACATATGGATTTACTTCATTGGATGCCAGTGCTTAATTTGCAGATAAACACACAAAGGTTGGCAACCAGATGGTAAAGCTAGATGACTAATATTAACACCAATGGTAACAAAGGGAAATTGGTTTAGAGGAGGGGGATATGACAGAGGAGAAAAGAAGAACCAGCAAAGCTCCCATTAGACATTCATTACTCTATAAAATCTGCTTTAGAGCAATTACAGTGTTTACAAAACAAGGGCAAAGTCAAGGATACAGGAAGTTTCTGCTGTTTAATGTGAAATGGCAATAACAGGGAAAAATTGCATCATTATATAGTAATGTGATTTATCAGTCCCTATGAGTTCACTGATGTGTTCATACGAGTGGGCAATCAATATGGCCGACTGGGACGTCTGTTTCAGAGAGTCAACATGTAGAGATAATAGGGTCTATTATGTGGCCACTGAGGACAGCAGCATATATTACTAAAGAAAGCTGGGTACACACTACGGCTCCATTTTGCTCATACAAAAACATCAAATGTGAACCTTAATACTCATAATACAGTTATTTAACCGAGATGTGTATAAATTTTTCTTTTAACAATGTTCATGAGATGATGAACATTAGGAACATCCCTTGCTGAATTGCAAAACAGAGTGGTAAGTAAAGTCTAGATAATATTGATGCAGCTTTATCATTTTAGTCTGGTTGAGATTCTACTTCTACTGAAATCTGTTGTGGACATTGGAAAATAGAGCTTGAGACTCCTTGTCTCCTCTCCTGCTGCTTCCATTTCCCCCCCCCCCTTTTGTCTCCCCCCCTCACTTTCTAAAATCGTAATAACACACAGAAAGTCCCCAACTGTGTTGAGTAATCCCTATTAGAAACGCTTCCTTCCTTAAATGTCTTTTTAGTGGCTGAGATCCTCCTAAATGGACTGACTTTTGTAAAGGCATTGACTGTAAAGTAAAAGTGGCAACACATTAAGGTCCCCTTTGTGTAGGGTTTATAAATGGTTTACAATGAGTTAACAAATCATTTATAACCAGATTATTATTACATTCTAAACCTTGTACAAGCAGTTATAACTCATTAGTTTACATTAAATTGGTTCTTGCCAAATAGGGAGTTTGCAATCAGTTTTATAAATGCATCGAAAAATTAACCCTGATGTGAAATCATGCAACATTATTTGCAATGGTTGCACAGTGGTTGCACAATTGGGAAAGTGATTTCCTGAAATGTGGATATTCAGATGGCACCAAACCGATTCAACACATCTTTACAAATTGAAGATGTCTGGTACAGTACAGCTGTCACCATGTGTTTTTCCCCATGGCCAATACATGAAATCCTGATGAAATGTCACCTTAATGTAAAGTAACACAGTAAACCATTTATTTATGAGTTAATAACATTAAATAATGAGTAGCAAACATTTGTAACAGGATTACATCTAAAATAAGACACTCCAAGTAAAGTAGCCTCACATAAGCAATTATGAACAGTAATGAATGTTCATAGGGGACATCAAGTAAAGTGATCCAATATTGCATCATTCATAATAAGTAGTCATAAACAAATAATTCAAATCAATTGTTCATTCATGCTGTCTATACTAGACAGATACGTTTACTTTACAGGTACTTTTAACAAAACATAACCCAATAACAAACTGCAACGGACCAGCTGCCAAATGAAAATAGATAAATAAATAAAACGTTTGAAAGCTGCGTTTCACATTGGCATGTTACTCACATTGGCAACTTACTAAAAAGAGGCTTGCTACAGGTGATACTGGCCATATGTTACTGGTTAACTAGCTACCTACTATTAGCCTAATTTGGCATTGATTTTAGTTAGCTAGTGAGCAACACCAGTGGCCCCACACAATATATAGCTAACGTGTCACTCTAGCAACTGTGTACTATTGTTGTTTAAATGACAAGCTGTTTCAAGCTTACGACAAAGCCACACTGGTGTTGAGCTAGCTATAGCTCTACATTGTCATGATGAGCATATAGCTAGCTAGCTTGTGTAGCTAGTTAGTAGCATCACCTTTGAAGTAAATTGCTAGCGCTATTTGGTTTACATCTCTCTTTTTTCAAGGCAGCAGCTGGCCAAAGCCCACCAACTGTTTGTAAATGTTGTATATAATTTTATAGATTTTAACAAACATTGAGTAAAGATAGTAACACAAGAGAGCTGGTGCCTACAGTTCAGTTGTCAAACCCACTGGCACTTCTGGGTTTGTAATGTTTTTTGAAAGCCTTTAAAAAAAGTAGTTATTTTTTTCTTCAAAATAAGACCTATAAGTGGTTTAAATGCTAGTCATGTTAACTGTAACCACATAACCTGTATGCTGGTCACAGAGTGACCTGTACATTGTATCCCAGTAGTAACCACTAAATCCAAATTTACAGACCTTGACCATCATTGCTTCAGACTATTTTTAGCACAGCATTGCCTGTGGATTATGTACCTTTCATTCTACCATTGTACCATTTGGACAACATAGGGCACTCTTTGGATTATAGAGAAATATGTGTTGAACTATTTCAGTATTAGACAATTATTATTAAATATTATTGTTGTTGTTAATTAATACCCTTTTTACATTTTTTCAGTTATTATAAAATAGTACCCAGAGAGGCTTGGAAAATCATATTTGGGCAATCTTTGTGGTCACTGTTGAAATGGAATTGATCAATAAGTGGAGCGTCTCAGTTTCTACTATATCTGATGAGGGATAGAGGCATCGATAGATAGAGTACATTAATTAAGAGTAAGTACACCCATAATTACACAAATCCGGTGTAAAAAATACAATTTCCCAACCACTGTAAAGCCATTGCAAATAATGTTGCATGACTTCACATCAGGGTTATTTTTCAAATAATTTATAAGTGCATTTATAAAGCATTAATAAATGGCTCCTTATTGCAAGCTCCCTATTTGGCAAGCACCAAGTGAATATCTAAATGAATGAGTTATAACTAATTATAAATGGTTTATAATTCAATATAAATAATTGATTAACTAATTATAAACCATGAACATCTTACAAATGGTACCTTAATGTGTGTTACTGTAAAAGTCTTTAAAACATTTTTTTTAAAAGTTAAAAAGTACATCACGATATCATGGGACCTGTAGAATTCCAAACTCTGCATAATTTAGTCGAAGAAAATTGAGTAATTATGATGTCTCTTATCTGAGAAAATCACAGACCTCAACCAGTTGTATTCTTCTCAGAGGACTCTCTCTCTCCCTCTCTGTCTCTCCTCTACTGTCCTTAACCCTATCCCCCGTATTGATTCGCTCTCTCACTCCTTTTTTTCACCTCCCTTATCCTAATTGTTACCCTCTTTCTCTAGCTTTCTGATCATCTTCTCACCATTCTCTGCCATTTGCTCCCTACATCTCACTTGCCCTACTTTACCCCCCCTTCTCCTTTATCCTCACCTTAAAATCTCTTTCTCTTTTGTCTCTCGTATTTCACCAATGTTTAAAGTTGCAGTCTCTCTCAATTTAATTATTGCCAAATTACCCTGTTATATCTTTAGTGATTTCGCAGTGAAATTAGCACACAGAAGATCTTCACCTGAAACCATCTCTGTCCCATCACAGTCCCATTTAGAAAAACAGTGGCTTGGCTTTTGGCAGTTTGATTTAGGAAGGTACTGCACCTAGGGGGCAGGTTTCTGCAATCCTGCCTACTGCGACTTTAAACATTGAAACATTGATAGTGTAACAAGGCACTGAGACTCTACTTTCACCAAGACCTACATAAACCACACAATGAAGAGGTGCAGCATGTTGTCTTGATAACTGTCAACAATGAAAAAGATTCCTTTGCACATGTCTACCTTTCCACATTTTTAGGTGAAGTAATGTACCTATAAAAATTGAATTTAACATCTCAAAGTTTGTGATGAGAACCGTTGCAGCTTTCATCATGTGAGAGTAATTGTTATGAAAACTGGTCAATTGGGCCTTTATTCCTAGCACCACAAGGACAGACATTTTGCACTTGAAATTATTAATAACAGTTCGTCATTTTCCTTTAATAGATAGAATGAGTTTAATTTGAATGGATAGTTTCCTGTTGACTGTACTCACAAGGTCATCTCCAGTCAGAGGGTGAGAGATTTACTTCCTGGAGTATAAAATCACTGTGCCACCAGAGGGGTTTCTCTAGCTCAGATGACCCGGACGTGATGCAATCACACCAGCCCCATCTCCAGTGATATTTAACTCGTTTACCGCATCAATGAGCTGGCCAAATGGCGAATCACTCTCTGTGCCTTCTTTTGATTTGATTTGTAAGGAATGTGAATGTGTGTGTGGTTGTGTGTGTGTGTGTGTGTGTGTGTGTGTGTGTGTGTGTGTGCACTTGTGTGCATGCCTGACTGTGTATGTGCCTGCGTGTCCCATTATGTTTTGATTTGTGAAGGTGTGTGGCGTGCGTATGCGCACTCCTCAGTGATTAAACCTCAATCTGCTGTCTGCTTGAAAGGAAGAATGCAGGGTTTTTCTTCTGCCTATTATTGTTTGGGATTTACAGATTAATCTTCTAACATTTTTTCTGTATTTCTTTACCGTATTGGTCCATACTTGAAAAAAGGTTTGAGGATATGTTCTATATCATCTGCATGTTCAATACATACTACATCTGTATTAATCTGAGTGATTATGTCGATCTATGGTAATGACACATTAAAGACGTATTATGACCTATAATGTTGGCCATTAAAATAACAAAGATGATATCTACAATGATGATGATAATAAGGATGATGATGATGATGACAATTATGATTGATATCACCTGAAGTCGTTTTGTGGTGACAGATGTGTTTTAATTGAGATTATTAATTAAAGTAATTCTGCTCATATCAATTCCGAGTGAAAATGACTGTGTGAGGCTTCTAAACAGCTGTCTGAAGCTGCCCCTAGACGCTGATCTGAGGTGGCTTTTGCATTTTCCCACTAATGGTTAAGACGTGTATGGGATGGTAAGCTGACCCTAGTTCGGTGCCCAAGGGCCACTTCCATCTAGCACACCTGGAGTCTGACTGTAGAATCTATCCTGAGATTAGTTTACCATACAACAGAACTCTAAGCATCCATTCAATCACCCTCCTGAAACACAACGCTTTAAAAAGCCGATCAGTGTGCCCTTTAAGGTCCTCTAACGTCTTTAATTCGGTAGATAACAAATTGTATTCACCAACTTGGGACCCCTGACACTCTCCTTCTGTTTATAATTTTAAACACACGTTAGTTCTGGGAAAGTATGTCTTCTCCTCTCCCCTCCTGATGATGAGGCAAGGGAACAGTGGCTAGTAAGGACTATTGAGACATAGCCAGTGTCACACATACATTGGGCACAATTAAATTAATTAGTGTCCGTTCAAGACCTGAATTAAATTTAAAATTAGAATTGAGCATGCCCAGTCACCTCATACCCTTGCTGGCCCTAATTACACACCCACGACATCCAGTCCTGATGCTACCTACGCCCCCTCCCCTGCCCACTGTCTCCTCTGCCTAGGAGTAAGTGGTGGATAAGTGAAGGGAAGATTGCGTGGGTGCAGCTTGGTGTCACATGTGAAATGATTCGTGACAAGTGATGTGGTTGTTGCAGTGTGTGTGTGTGCATGTGTGTGTGTTACAGTGTGTATTGGTGGGGTGGAGGTTAGTGTGTGTGTTAGTAAGTGTGCGTGCACTGTGTGTGTGTGTGTGTGTCTGTGTGTGTGTCTGTGTGTGTGTGCGCATGATGAAATTGCTTGTGAGGATCTGGTGAGACAAGGTGTTATTGGGCTGTCAGCACTGTAGCTCTGCTCACTAAATGACGGGACGACATACAAATCTGTGTGTGTGTTGAGGGATGAAAGAAGTTATATCATGTCTGTGGTAGCTTTTGTGTGTTTTTCACAGTAATTGTTGAACTTTTACATTTTAAAACAAAGCTATCAAGAGTCCAACAACTTCTGATACAAAACAACAGCTCTTAAGTCTGCCAAAAATGTCAGTTTCTTCCCAAAATCGAGAGAATAAAGAAAAGATACCGTTGAAAAGCCTGTACCTGAGTGACCAGAGGCATACAGTACAAACCACTCAAACCATACTTAATCTCAAACTGAACCAAGGTTGGTAATATGTTGGATGACAGATATTCGCAAAAAAAATGCAGGGATCTAATTAACTAAAAACATAAAAATATTGAGGAATTCCCTGTCCCTGTCACCTAAACAGCTGAGGGATGGGACTGGAGAAATGTAACCACTCTCAAATTCATAGATCGAGCTATGGATGCAAGGCCTGACCATCCATGAGACGAAAATTATAGTTTTAACAATTCTTTACAGCTTACAGATAATTTTCGTTTTAACTGACACATTTTATTTAATTCCACCTCTCAGCTGGTCTCAGCCCATCCCACCCTCTCTTGGTTTCCTTGTGAAGTGGTCAGTGTTTTTGCTCTTAAATGAAACTGGTATACTGATCTATCTATACAAATCTTTTCCAGCCATTTGTGATTTTTAATATGAGGCAGACAAACTAAATCCTTACCTTCTCCTTTATAAGATTATTGATGAAAATGTTTCCGTTGTGAAACCTTTTTTCCCATATATATATATATTTTTTTTTAATATATATATTTGAGTTGAACACAATTATTTGCTGTAATATTTGATCTGACTACTGTACAATTGAAATTGTGACCAGTTTTGTATGGCTTGTTTTAAAATGGTGATACTTTGGACAGGATTTCATTTTCAATGTACTGCAAATTAGATATTGTAATATGTATAAAGGCAAAAAGGCCCTTTTTAAATAGAGGATGAGCTTCTCTTAGTAATCTGCTAGAGAACAAGTTCGGGTAAGTATAGTTTTTGAATGAGTGAGAGATTCAATGCTTTGATATTTCATATGTTCAACCTCCCATTCATATTCATTATATGACTAGGCACATTACATTTTGCCATTCCAAATAAACAGAAATATTTTTTCATGCAATTTCAAGGAGTCATCTGGAGTTGGTAGTGACATAAGTAAATATGTGAGCTGGGATATGGCTAAGGAGTTGATCGGTGTGATTCTTCCATAAATAGGCATTTCCCTCTTCAAGGTTGCAAGATCTATACAGTGTTTACAAGACAATTGTGCTTACAATTACATTGTTTACTATGGAGTTATATTTTGGGTTCTGATGGGGTAAGACAGTTGAACTAAGCTCATGAGGCGTATTTTGGATTAAAAACGGCAAATTCTGCTGAAAGGTGACTAGTTTGCATCCCTGGGAATTAAAAGGAGGCATGTTCCAGTATTAAGTTGTGCCCAGATATCCAGTAGATAAATATCCAGAAGTAAAGAGTAGCAAAAGAAAAATGTCTGTGTAAGAAAAAAAGACCATCAAATCAAACAGATAGAAACCATGAGAAGCACTCTTGACAGTCCGTAGAAAGCAATCACAGCTCTCCGTAAACCACTGAGTAGGCAAAAAGGCAATACTATTAGCAAAAAATCTTACAAATGGTAAGTAGCAAGAACCCAAGTAGCAAGAAATAACAAAAGTTTAGAAACGAAAAGCGGCAGCCAAAACGTTTGTCAGCTTACTCTCACAATGTGTATGAAACATCTTCTCAAATACAGTTCCCTGCAAGTAATGGGACAGTGAAGCATTTTTTCTTCTTTTGGCTCTACATTCCAAAAGTTTAGATTTCAAATCAACAATTACTATGACGTTAAAGTAGATATTCTCAGCTTTTATTTGATTTTTATGCATAGTCCCCCTATTTTAGGGTACTCAAAGGTAATGGAACAATTGGCTTGACAGGTGTTTCTGGTAAGTCAGGTGTGTTCATTCACATCATTTGTGCAGGCATAAGAGAGCTGTCAATGTTTAGTATTGATTCTAGGCTTTACATTTGCCATTGGAGTTTGCTATTGGTGTCTGTCAACATGAGGACCAAAGAGGTAAGAGGTGTCAAGAAAAGTCAAGGAAGCCATTATTAGGCTGGAAAGTCAGAAAAAAGAACCGTCAGAAACATAGCCAAAACCTTAGGCTTGCCCAAATCAACAGTTTGGAACATCATTGCAGTTTGCTAAAAAGTAGCTCAGATCTGTGTCTGTGAGAAGGAACACATGTGGTGTGATGTCATATTGCTGGGTCTACCTAAAACAGTGATGGCAACATGACAAGATGGATGCAGAGATGGAGATGCAGAAGCCCTCCTCCAGTTCTATGACATCATTGACTCTGCAGACCCCTAGATGTGGTAAGTCAAATACTACAATGTTCAGTCATATTATAAGGTGTGGAATCACTGTGACATGTAATAGAGATTTTAGAATATCACTTACTGCATACTGTACTACTGTTTTTCTGACTGTGTCTCAAAATGAGTTTTGGTGTTTTGATTTTAATTCATCATGGCAGGTTAAAAATTAAAACTTTAAACTTGTTTTTATTGACTCCCTTTATACCCTTTTTTTTTTACTACCCCGCCCCTGTAATCTCACGTCACATTCCCCTCAGCTTTTGGAAGTATTCATAGATATAGAATTGTATGTCACTTTATTATGGCAACATGATCTCTCACTAAGTTCGTATTAATTCATACAAAAAGCAGAACACCCGGTTCATATGAAAAGCTATGAATGCGACTTGCGTGGCGGTTAGGCAGTATTAGACATTAATTTCAAGTGGTTAGGGTTAGGTATGTGACTTACAACTAGCGTGGTGGTTCGGCAGTATTAGGCATTGACTTTGAGTGATTAAGGTTAGGGTAAGTTGTCAGGGAAAGGCATTAGCAAACATAAGCATCAGCAACAAGAATTAGCACAAACCATACATTTCACAATTTGAATCAGCAGTGTTAGAAGTTGGGGTGCTTCAGTTAAGTACACAATTGTGATAGAGGGGCAAATTCTAACAGAAATATGCAGTTTGCGAGAACTTTTATTTTGACATCCATTCCCGATTTAATCTGACATACTGACATACTTCATAAGAGTAGCTATTGTCTATATACGTAGGTCACTTACGTGGACCTTATAGATCCGATGAGAAACGTTTTTTTTTAGGCGGGGGGTAATTGCCCCTCTGCAAAGTCCTCTTTTGTTTTGCAGCTAATTTGCCTTCATTCTATGGTAAGAACTTTCTATACTCTAATCCTAAAAGGCACCAGAAATTAGCATTTAAAAGCTTTTTTTTTTTTTAAATCTTTCCGGAGGGGCATGTCCCCAGACTCCCCAAGCAGGTCTGTTTCCCTTGCTCATGCATTCTTCTCTCCTTTTCCACCCCTAAACAGTTTGCATCCCTGAATTCCCCTTCAGTGGACATTGAGGAGGCTCATCACTGTACCGGTCCCCAAACCAATGGTCACAGGTAACGAGAAGAACCTGGTGGAGCTGTCAAACTGCTTTGACCTTGATGTTCCCGCTCCATCGGCCCCTGACGCCCCCTCGGATTCCTCTCCCACCCGGACAACGGTGGTCCTGGCCACAGCGGTATCCTCAACTCCTGCTGGTGCCACCAAGCCGCCCCAGGAGTCTGATGCTTCACCCTGGCCCCCTAGCTGTGCTGTCCTCCCGGAAGTGGATACCCCTCCTCTCATCCAGCCGATAGCTGTTCCATCACCGCCTGCCCCTCCCCCTAAGTCCCCCACATCTGCTCAGAGGCCCCCAGTGAGTGGCCAGCCACACCAGTCTCACCACACCCCTCTCTTGCCCACCCTCCCCTATGCAACAGCTCCCCCCACATGGTCCCCCTTCTAGGATTTATTTTTGTTTATTTAACCATTATTTTAGCAAGGAGTCCCATTGAGACCAAAGTCTCTTTTACAAGGGAACCCTGCATACACACAGTTTACAACCCTACATAATACAGATACAAAATTACAACATTATAAAACACAATCTAGAAAAACAAATACATTTTTCAACAACAAGGTCCTCAATCAAAACTTTAAAATACCGGAGTGGCACCAAAACAACCAACTGAAATGTTCTCTGCAGATTGTTCCAGCAGTGAGGTGCACCACAACTAAAAGCGAATTTAACCAATTTGATGGAGACCTGAGGAACCTCAAAAGCAATTGATGTTCTTGAAATTCAATAATGATGGGAGTTTATGCAGTAGGGCTTTATACACAAAAAGGGAGTAAGAAAGAGATTGAGATTTTAACAAGGTCCAGCCGAAAGTATGTAATAACGAATATTAAAACTATCACCTGTGATAAAGCGAAGGGCGCTATGGTAGATGGAATCCAAAGATTTAAGAGTAGTGGCTGCTGCACTTCGGTAGATGACATCACCATAATCAAGCAGTGGCATGAAGGTTGATTGCACAATCTGCTTTCTGCTGTTCAAGGAAAGGCAAGATCTAGTCCTAAAAATCGTAGCTTTTTAACAAGCTTCTCTGTATGTTTTCTGACCAAATCTTTGTCAAACCAAATACCCAGGTATTTATAAGTGGGGACATGCTCAATGGGGGCATCACCCAAAGTATATATGCATAAATCAGATTTAATAATCTGATTTAAATCATAAATCAGATATTATGGTAAATAACTAGACCCTAGACCCACCCTAGAATCACCAGCCAATTTTAAAATGAGAAATGGGCTTGGACTATTACATTTAAATGCTAGAAGCCTAAAAATAATTGACTTCTTCAATACATGGGCTCAGCAGGCAAACCCAGACATTCTCTGAAACATGGCTAAATTTGTCAGTGCTGAACAATGATGTGTCCTTCAATGGGTATACCACATTTAGGACAGACAGAGACGGAAGAGGAGGAGGTGTGGCTAATTTTGTCAAAAACTGTTTTACTGCATCTGTTCTACTGTCCCACATCAATATGAATGTTTAGTCCTAAGTGTGTGCTTTGAAAATAACTATTTCTGTGATAGGAGTGTATCGCTCACCATCTGATCATCATAGTGCTCTTGATAACTTAGCTGCACTTCTATCCTCCTATATACATTCTGAAGTAGTAATAATAGGTGATTTTAATCCAGACTGGTAGTCTCACATAAAATCAAACACCAATGCGATATAATAATATACATAAATTGAAATAATATACATAAATCCACCCTGCTAGACATCATCCTAACAAATAGGCCATATACATATGTAGCCTGGTGTTTTTGCTAATGACATGAGTGAAATGAAAGGATAAACAAATATGCTCCACAATTTTTAAACATTTTAACGAGCAAGGTTTTTTACATGATCTTTATTGGTTCAATCTTTCCCTTCTCAGCTGCATACCTGACCCCGATTTGGCTCAAGAACATTTCTCATCTATATTTACATGGCTCCTTTAAATGCCTTAGAATTAAGAATAGAACTAATCCTTGGTATTCCACAGAACTTTCAGATCTCCTTTTGTTGAGAAACCGGGGCTGGGCCAAAGTTAGAAAAAAAGGTCTCAGACAACTGAGAAATACATGCACCTCATCAGTTAAGAAAGTTAAATCAAGCTACTTCCTAAGTGCTATCTTGGATTCTGCTGGTTATCCTACAAACAATTAACGCTCTGAAGCATGGAAAATCCTCTTCCTCCCTACCTAAGCAAGTTTTGTCAAACTCTGGCCTCATTACAGACAAAATTGAGATAAGTAATGCCTTAAATCAGCATTCTTTATCTCTACAGGCTTTTTATTTGGGAGAAATGGTGGTTTGGCTGCTCTTCCAACTCCCCAGCCCCCAGTTGGCTCGATGAGAGATCAGATCAGCTACTAGCAAATCTTTGTTTTCATTTGAACAATTCTCTACTTGTGATGTACTACCTGCTTGAAATTGACTTAAGTGGGGCTAATCTGCCAGGCCTATTGCAGCTTTCGGCTCCCCTGATTGCAGAGTCACTGACATATTTTTTATCTGACTGTTACCTACCTGCTATACCAAAGGTTTGGAAGGCAGCTCATGTGCTCTCTCTCCATAAAGGTGGTGACCCCTCTGACCTAGATAACTACCGCCAATATCCAAGTGATCTTGCCTTTCCAAAGTATTAGAGTCCCCAGTCAACTCCCAGCTAAGATCCTTTTTATCTTTTGTATTCTATTCTAAATGTGCACCAATTCGGTCTCAGGTGCTACACTTGTTGTAGATGATGTGTTAAATTGCCTAGATCAGAAAAAAACATTGTGCTGCCTTATTTATAGATCTCTCCAAGGCATTCGATACGTTTGACCATTACCTACTCATTCAGAGTTGTCTGAAATAGGCCTGGATCAGGCTCATGTAGCTGGTTTGAAAATTATTTAATGGACAGAACACAGTGTGTATTAACTGGTGTTAAATCAGGTTTACTGGAAATAACAAAGGGTATCCCACAAGGATCAATTCTTGGTCAGTTTCTTCTTACTAGTTACATTAACAATATTGAATTATCTGTAAATAATTGTAACCTGCATTTATATGCCAATGACACCGTTGTATGTGCTATTGCCCCCACGATTGAAGCTCTTTCTGAGCTATAGTCTGCATTTACTGTCCTACAGAAAACATTACAGAAAGCAAACCCCGTCCATCCGTTTACAGCATTCAACAAACTTTTTGAATTTAACGTTATATCTACGTTCTCTACTTTCTAACTTTCATAGATCTAAGAGAGACATTGGATTACTATTTGTACTATTACGTCTAAAAAAGGAGGAGGGGTCGCTATGATCTACGAGGCGTCTAGGTCTTATGCCTAAAACAGAGATGGTGTTCTTGTCTTTTGAGGTTCTAGTAATTAAGTCCTTGCAGAAAGACCATATGCATAGCTATAGCACGGTACTCACTCCGTAGACGCTCACTCTGATTACTCTTTATAGACCCCCTGGGCGGTACTTAACATTCCTTAATGAATTTGCAGTTCCGGCCTGATCTGGTAATTCAGGTTGATAGGATTGTGATATTCTGAGATTTCAACATTCATATAGATGATGATGCTGACCCGCTTAGAAATGCTTTCTTAGCACTTATTGACTCAGTTGTTTTTTACAACATGTAACTGGACCTACCCACTGCCATCACCATACTCTGAATTTAGTTCTATCGCATGATATTGATGAAGTCTTACTATTCCCTTACTATTCCCTCATGACCCTGTGCTATCAGATCACTTTTTTTTAATCACATGCCAGCTCAGAGTAGTAACAAACTACCTTTGCCCAGAACCTAGATATATTATTAGCCGTTCTAAAAATTCTAGCACTGCTCAAAAATATATCGAATCTCTCCCGGACTCTTTTCTACAATACACGGATCCCCTGAACAGCAACTCATTCCCACATGTCTATGGATGAATAAGACTTTGCTCTCCGAACGACCCTCTGCTCAGAAGCAAAAAGCAGAGGCACAAGAAATTAGCTCCCAGGTATACTGATGCCACCCGTGTCCTTAAAAAAGCCTCAAGAGTACTTGAACAGAAGTGGCGCTCCATTTAATTCGGCGTTTTTCACATTGCCTGGAAAGATAGCCTATGCCAGTATAAACAGGCCCTCACCACGGCAAGATCCACCTACCTCTCAAACTTGATTGAGGGTGAAAAAGCTAAATCCGAAATGTCTCTTTGATACAATCACAAAACTTAGAAGTAGATGTCGCGGATGCCACTACTGTATCGCAGTAATGCGGAGACATTAGAGACTCACCCCGAGCCTTGTACGGGATACTGTGCAAATAAATCATGGACAGTTTTGAATAGAGACTCTAAATCGAGCCTAAAGATCTATTGTTGCCACTGAGTGTGGTGTGTTTTGTTTGGTGCTTTTTTTCTTCGCAGGTGAACCGGAAAGGTGACGCCGACAGGGTATAAAGGTGACGGAGACATGCGAAATAGGAAACTCTACGGTAATCGCCCGAACCGCTCCAGTGTAAGGACTGCGCCTCGTGCAACGCTCACCATTCTACCTCTTCGTCGATTCCAAGCACGCTGCGCTGTCCCCGCCCGAGAGACAACCGCTGCTGCCGCTATGGTAGATTGAGGCTTCCCGACACCGCTCTCTAGCCCTCTCAAAAAGGGACGTGATTCCTGAGCTACACATTAAGTGTAATGACATTATGGAATACTTTGATGAAAAAATGGACAAGATCAGAAATCAGACTACAGTGGATAATGTGACAAACAAGGTGAGTATTGGTTTATTGAATTGTTGCAACTCCCCAGTACCCAGGAAATGGGCTAGTTAGTAATAGGGTTTTGGTAGCTTTTGATTCTTAACCCTGAGACATTCAGCAAACTGATTTAAGCCATCCAGTTGTTTACTTGACCCTATTCCTACTGGGCTAGTTCCACTCTTCAACTTCCTACTCCTCAACTCAGACAAGACTGATGGGCGTTATCCGGGTCTGGCTGCAGTAATGGTTTTTGGGCCATAAAGCCCTACTGCATAAACTACGGGCTGACCTAACCTCGTTATTGAAATTTAAGAACATAAATTACCAAACTCGCTCTCAGAGTTGGTTAACTCTTGAGGTCACCACCGAATTGGATAAATCCGCTTTTAGTTGTGGTGCTCCTCACTGCTGGAACAATCTACAAAAAACATTACAGTTGGTTGTTCTGGTGGGAAATTTAGGGTGTTGATTGAGGACCTCTTTGCTGAAGGATGTGATTGTTTCTCTAGATATGACATTGTGGTTTTATATGATGTATTGATTTCTATATTTTGTATGTGTTGTTTTGTAATTATATTGATATTGTGGAAAGCACCTGCAAAAGTGGCGTTGGTCTATCCCTAACCCCCTGTATAAATAAAGGTTAAATAAAATAACCCTTTTTTTTCTCTTTCTAATTTTGGCGGTGGAGGCTGCAATGTCAGTACTTATTTTAAATGTTCTTTGTTTTCAATTCAACCTCCTCCAGCTCCAGACTACCCTTCTCTTCTAATGCCGCCTCTCGAGCCTCTAGTTCTGCTCACTCTGCCTCAGCTTGCATGTGTGAGGCCCTACTCAATTGGCCACTTCTAGTAGAAGTAGATGCCATGGATCCACCACTAGAAGCACCACTTCTAATACTCCTACGATATATACTGCCTGGTGGCTGTGCAACAGAAATACTGTCCTCAGGCCTGACAGCTTGATTGGTGCTTGTCAGTTTGAGAAACCTCCTCCTTCCATCCCTCCACTTCATTTAAATAGTCATCAAAATTCATAATTTTTGCTTCAAACTAATTGTTATAACTTTCTATTTCATTCTCTGATAACAGCATATGCACAGTTTCATGGATTCCAATTGTCATCACAGATTGATGGAGTTCAGAGCGCAATTGAACACTTCAACACGCTTCCATCAGGGCACAGGAATGGTCCCATTTCACTCATTCTCATTGTACATTTTCCCAGTTTATTTTCCCGGATCCAATCAATGACATCAATTCAGTAACTGCTGCAGCCGCATCAGTCTGGCTTGGTTCAATTCAACCGCGATAGTAACTTTTTATTAAAACACTTAATGATGGGTCCACTTGTTTATGTGCATCAAACAGCGTCACATAAAAGCGCTTCACAATCTGGTTAACAATTACAATAGCACAGTGCAGCAACACAGCAACCATTCACTGAACTCAAGTCCATCAACACATTGCATGTAGCAGCATTAGCATTAACCATCAATTTATTTGGTCCCAGTCCAATATCTATCAAAACTCTGAAGGTTTGGAGTCAAATCCTTCCAAATGTAGTATCAACTACAGCAGTATCAACTCTGTTACAAACAATACAGCAGGAATTATTCATGTAACTTGCAAGTTCAATTTCCGTGCATGCAGAAACACAACAGCTAATGTCCAACACTGTAAGGGGGTTTGTATTATTATCAGGGAGGATGTTGTTCGGAACTTTAAAATTAATTTTGCAGAGATGGCAGATTTCCACTAAACTTATGTCAAATAAAATAATTTTCCCCATTTGTTTTTATAAACATTTTACTCTTTAATCAAGCACTATTTTCACTTGTGCTCAGCTGTAAACACTGTTATTGCCAAATTCAAAACTGCCAAATTTGCCTGATTTCCACTGCAGAGTTAATCTATCTAGAAAGCTGATTAAGCAAGGCCCTAAATTATTCTGTCTCGTGTTTATTTCCGTGATTATTTTGTTACAAGGAAGGAACACAAATGTCAGTAATTTCTACCACTGAAGAATGGATCTTTTCAAACATCCTTCACAGCTCTTGCCCCCACCTGGTGGTGGCTTTTCAGCAGCACTTCACACATC
The DNA here is from genome assembly GCF_951799395.1 of Argentina silus. Taxonomy (NCBI): domain Eukaryota; kingdom Metazoa; phylum Chordata; class Actinopteri; order Argentiniformes; family Argentinidae; genus Argentina; species Argentina silus. The sequence goes on from NC_139653.1 coordinate 24,037,188, forward strand.
TATAAAACTACTATCTGCCACAGTATGCATACAGTAGGTCACTGTTTAAAATATGCATTGTCATTGCAGGGGTGGACTATTTCAAGGGACGAGTGGAAATTGTTTAAATATCAAGTTCTCTCAACAGGGACCAATTTGTGTTTTTCAAGTATCCATATCTACTCTCATACTGTTTATAGACATCACGCATTCACTCATATGCATAGCATGCGACAGCGCAGAGATCCGGGGAAAATTTGACATAAAGAAGTATGAGTCAACTTTGATAATGCAACCTAAATAAATAAATATAAATACAGTTTATTTTGATTCTATGGATTACAGAATGAAGTTAGGAAATTTCCTGCAAGATAGGTTTAATGATTTGGGGTTTCAGTAGGATTGTGACTGAGTATAAACATTCCCCCACCCATTTGTTAACAATGGGTTGCAAACAGTCTAACGACCCGCTTCAGGTTTTCACCACCTAGCCAATTTGTTTTTATTTTTTTATAGACTACCACACAACCACCCTGTTATGGTTAACTGCTTGTGTTCAGTTCATCAACAAGTTGCTAAATAATTCTATAGGCCCTATTGGATGATTCAAAACTGAAACCACTGTCAATTTCAAGCTCAATGACGATTAATCTCCAATGTCGCACGCGGCCGTATCAGCCCTGGGTCCCTCTCCTTGGTGTGGAGCGGATGTAACAAACCATGCAATAGAGGCGACTATGTTCAACAGTGTTACTATCATGGATGGACATTTTTAACCAAAAAATACACCATAGCCTACTGTAGGCTATTAGAACGGACAAGCCACCATTTGTCCAATATATTCTATAGAATTACGTTTACTTTTTAAACAGAAAATAAGTGGATCTCCGGGAGATGCAGCCATCAGGCTACAAAGAATGGAAGCACAGATCTTGAATGAAATAAACAGAACTCATGACTCATGAGTGTCTTGGTAATGACTTGTTGTCTTTTCTTTGCAGTTTGTAAACATTGAGATGAAATTAAATGTGCTCGTAATCATTGGGCTTTGTGGCACAATTATATTGTTATGATTAATGAATTAAACAGGACAATGTGGCCTATTAGAAACACATCATGCAATAGGCTATACAATTATAATCCATTAAATAAAACTTTAGGTTACGGTATGTAACCCTGGTTCTCTGAAGGAGATGAGGAAGACATCTCACTACAGGATATGTACTCTTGCATACCCTATTAGCTGAAACCCTATTCAATCACATCTGGAACAGGCCTGGAGTAAGCACATCAAGAACCAGGGACAAGTCCCAAATGGGACAGGTGGCCTGGAGACCATACAGATGTGGCGCGCTCCCTTCGCAAAACGACGGACCTGGGAGTGAGCTGTTTCACCGAGACCAACATGGCATGCTGGATGGTGGCCATGTAGCCTTTAATGGCAGGTCCTATAAGAAGGAGAAGGCTGTGGGAGTGGAGCTATGAAAAGGCACCACTCCATGCCTCTCAAGCCAACCGACTTGCTGTGGAGGGGGCTCTCGCACCCTGAATTGTCCTGAAATAGCGCTCCGAGTGTAAATTGGACCACTCACAAGTTAACCCACAGATGGGGACTCCATTAACATGGGGTGCAGGTGGAATATTTGGCCCTGTGATTGGGATAGCAAGTCCCTGCGCAATGGGAGGCACCAAGGTCATGCGTAAAGACGCTGTGGTATCTCTGCCCACCGAGGTCTCTCTGGCCAATGTAGGGTAATCAGAAGAAAAGACAGAGTGTGCGACTTCACTCTGTTCAGAGAGGGAGAAATGAGGCTGACATGAGAGAATGCATAAAGGAGCGTGTCTGGTTACTAGTGAGCCAGCACGCGCGTCCATACCGAGAGGAATGTTGCAATCCTTTATCACTAAAGACAGACGGCAATGTGCGTTTTCCTGTGAAGTGTAAAGATCTATGGTGGCCCTGCTGTCACATCTTGGAGACAACCATGCTTCCGCGCCAATGGAGAGAAGGATCCAGATGTGCTCTGAGTGCTATGAAGGAGGCCAAGCGGGACTACCACTATCAGGAGGCCATGCGCCCAAGTAGCCTCCAAGTAGACACCTACAGTATGAGTCGTGGCTGGACGAAACACCTCGAAGCATAGGCGAAAAGCCTCTCACCTGTCCCCGATGGGGGCAGCTCGAGTTGAGATCGAGACCAGAGTCACAAGGTTTGTCTCTTAGGTCAGTGTGAGCAAGCTTTTGGCACTATTTTTCCAGAAGCCTAGGACGAGCAGGTATGCTGTGTGCTCTGCTGCCTGAACAAGGTGACTGCATATATAAACCAGTTGGTGTAAGTGAGGACCCTCAAGCCCTTCTCCCGAAGGAAGGCTATGGCTACTTTGGCACACTTCGTGAGTGTCTGTGGGGCCAGAGACAGACTGAAAGGTAAGGTTAGATAGTTGTATGGATTGGTTCTATTGGACACATTTTTACGCAATTCATTTTACATGACTATTTGTTCCGTATGCATTTTGGTCACCTGACTGTCTCCATGGGCTAGTGTTTGTTATTATGCATGTGCGGAGGGAGTCTGTGCTCCTGCTATAAAGCTTTGATTCAGCTTTGGGTATTGCACCATGGCCCAAAACCAACCTCCGAAAACAGAAAGGTTCCAATCCCAAAAACCAAAGATTACAATTGTAGACACTCTCGCTCCCCTTTGCAATACATGTAACCTAATTTAGAAATGACCATCGGTTCTGTAGTAGCCGATCATGCAAATTAAGTTGGTAAAGGAGACGTATGCACTACGATTGCTTTGAGAATGAACACCTCAGTTTACTGTGAGAATAAATTACTTTGATTCGGCCTATAATCACATTATGTACATATCGTTTTGATATATAATAATATAGATCTTCCCTCTAACACAATATTAACAACTTGAATGGGTATGTCATTGAGGTACACTAAAGCCTATCCATTATAATTGCTCAAAGATGACCCTAGGTGGTTGTTTTGCAGAGGTGTAATACACCCAATAAAAAGGCAAATATACTCACTACCGCTGTCATGGTAATCATGCTCTGCTGTCGTTGACAAACTGTATTAAACAGTGACCTACTGTACATAAGGCTGGATCGAAGCACACTCAACAGTACATCTATAAATGTGCCTGTTATGGTTGCCATAAGTAAACCAAATCTTAGCCACAATTCAACCATAAATCGTCCCGAACTGGTTGCAGTACAATTGCCAGCTCTTGTCGACAATTTTAGAATTGTCTGGTTGCCATAACTAAGCCAGAACTGATTGTCATAACTAAGCCAGGCCCTTGCCATAAATGGGTCAAGCCTGGGCCAGAATGTTTGTTCTCTGGCTCTGATGGCCTCCCTAAGCCCAATCTTCACCATGAAAAGGTCACATCTTGGCCACTTGGAATGATGGTCCAGAAGAGGGCCATAGCTAGTTTCCATTACTTAGCCAGGCCTTTGCCACAAATAGGCCAAGCCTGGGCCAGAATGTTGATGTGGCCTAAGTACAACTTTGTTTTCTGGGCTGTAAGTGGACCATCTCTGATGGCTGGGCTTACGCCCAATCATTACCATAAAAAAAAGCCTACATCTTGACCGGCATGTCGATGTGGTCTAGTCACCACTTGGAATGATGATCCAGAAATGGGCCAGGTCTGGTTTCCAAAACTATGCCAGTTTGCCACACAAAGGCCAAGCCTGGGCCACAATGTTGACCAGACCTGGCCCATATCTTGCCCATTTATCACATACCAGTCAAGTTTGCAAAGATCAGGCTGAGGGTATTACAGCCAGAGCCGGACCAATTCTGGCCCAAGGAACAAATCTCTACTTGGGCAAAACCCCAATGCTGGTAGAAAGCAGATGTGGACCAGATCTGGGCCGTCATTTCTCTGCTGACTTGGATATGTGCAGTGCGCTCCTTAATGATGAAGACAAATCCCTTGCTGTCCTTTTTGTAGAAGTGTGCAACATGTATGTCATCATTCTCAATGGCAATTGAACTACATATTTGTGTGATTTCCTGGGTTCATTTTCCCCACTGTACTCAACAACAATGAAGTCTCCATTTTGTAACTACTGTATGATTTCCCACAGTTTTTCGGCTGTGCCTGTGGAAGAAACCATTTGGAACCTTTTTAAATTCCATGTAGAACCCTTTTGGGTTCCCTATTCTTATGATGGAAGATGGGTGAGAAATGTATTTCTGATTTCATTTCCCCAAAATATACTCTTAGCTTTCATTTGGCACCCAATTTGATATGCTCTGATGAATTTCACATTTTGATCCTCATCGGTCGTTTTACATGGAACTGCCTAATGTATAGTGTGTTAGAGATAATGAATTCTAGCAAGCAGACGAGCATACAACACCTCTTTGATGTTGGCAAAGCATTTTTTCCTCTTTCATGTTGTTTTATCCTTCTTTTTTTCATCATATAAATGTGCCTTAGTGGATACAAAGGAAAACATTGGAAACATGGCAGAATAGATCACTTTCCCACCATAGAGATGCCATTTGCATTATAATATTCTGTCATAATCAAAATCTTTTCTTTGAAAACACACACACACACACGATTCCCCTACACACTTACCTTCCCGTACCCATTCTCACCCCCCTACAGACTGCCGATTAGAGAGGAAATCAATTTGAGGTCCCTGTGGCTAAATTTATATCATTATGTTTACTGCAGAATGAATAATTGATTATTGTAAAGTTATATGGGAGGGTAATGAGACGTGACACTCAGGTAGATGACTCGCCACAGGTGAGAGACATAATTAGTGTCTAATTCCATTCTCACACACACACACACACACACACACACACACACACACACACACACACACACACTTAGCATCACACTCCCAAAAGTTTTGGCTTCAGTAAACACAATACTTCTCCTCTTGGTCTGCTGCAGGGTTTCAATTACAACATGGGGTGCATCTCTCTCACACTCCCTCTTCTCTTCCCTCTCACATCAGTGCAGATGAAGGAAAAGAGATGAAGAGAGCAGACCAATGAGAATGTGTCTTGGAGGTGCTCTGAAAATAGAGTGCTTTACACACATTATACAATGAATGTCTTCCTTTTTAAATGTTTTTATTTATTGGTTATATTTCAAGTTCTAGGGCAGGGGTGTCAAACTCATTTTCACCCCGGGCCACATCAGCATCATGATTGCCCTCAAAGGGCCGGTTGTAACTGTAAGACTGTATACATGTTACTTCTCCTTAACATATTGTAACAAATAACTGTCTGCATTTGATTATTATTTATTGTGTACAAATGTACAAATATTGTACATGCATTTACATAAATGTAAAAATATATGTAAGCACATTGCACTGTTATTATAACATAAATCTCTTTAATTTATCAGGTTAAGAAACCCACATTAGTCCATCAATCAAATGTTTTTATAAAAATAATTTCTAACAAAAGTAATCAGTATTAAACCATGTTATACACATTACATGTTTGACACAAAGCAGATTATTTTCTCTAACATTTTTACATTATTTATTCAATTCCAGCATTATCTTTAAAGAAAATGAAAATAGATTTTTTCTAACAAATTATTAGTCTTTAAATGATTGATTTATTATCAATATTCAAATAATACATCCTTTGGTCATTTGTTGTGGTGATTAGATGTTCGTTTTCCACGTCATGGAGAAAGGCTGACTTATATCACATGCTATCGCAGTGGCATCCACGATCAGCTCCTACAAGGAAAGAGACAATCAAATGGAAGAGAAGATAAGATAAAACGTTTCCCTCATTACCAAACTGAAAACCTGGTACATCATCTATTGACAGATTAAATGGATGTACATCCGTGTCTTAAATGCTCAGATGCCAATCTCATATGAGCGTTTAGAAATACATATTAACGGAAGTATTGCTTATGAATTCTTACTATGTAATAACACTGCAGGAAAATGAAAAAACACTAATTTGTAGTCAACTCAAGCAAAGATGATGATGAGTAGACGTGTGTAGACTTTGTCATTGCTTGGAGAAACAAGATAACCATTCTTATAGATTGGTTCTGATAGATACAGTACTTCAACACAGTAAGTCCTTTAATTTAAGATCATCTGTGATTGTAGACTAGCCCCATGCACTCTAAGCAACAAAACTGCATCACCGGACAGTTGGTGTGTGTATGTGTATGTGTATGTGTATGTGTGTGCGCGTAGGTGCGTGGTGTGTGCTTGCTTGCTAGTGTGTGTGCTTTTGTGGCTGTGTTTGTGTGTGTTGGGTTAGAGTCTACTAAGGAAGCCAGCTCTATTCAGGACAGAAACAGCACTTTCGTTAACCCAATGCCAGGCAAATTATTTCAAGTCCTTATACACTCTGAGAATACTAAAGGAGATGAATGGATGGTCTCAGGCTGAAACACCACTTATTCAAATACAAATGTACTGCATCTCCTTCAGCTCTCTGTCTGTCCTCTCCCAACCTGGAATAAATCTCAGTCTCTCATGTTCCCTCTCAAATGATTATTTATGAAGGCTGTAGCTATCAGTTGCAGGGTGCTGATAGCTTGTGTGAATACAGTATGCATCTAGACAAGGATATTTCATCACAGGGCAAATGAGGATACAAAACAAATGTCATCCTGCAAAACTCCTCCTATCCTCTTCCCTCTTTTATCGTCTTACTATTCCTCTTCCTACTTCCTGCTATCTATTCCATGTAAGTTGGGTAGTATTGTCTCACACATTCTGCACATTTCAATAGTCTTTCTCTCCTAGTCTCCTTTCCTTCATCTGCACTGAGTTGAACAAATTGGACTGTTAAGTAAGTATTAACCTTGTCAGCAGAGAAATGACAGCCCAGATCTGTCTCACGTCTGTTTTTTTTTACCGGCAACCGGATGTGGCCCAGGTACAACTTTGTTCCTCACGCCAGAAGTGTGCCGGCTCTAGCTGCCATTCCTGAGCCTTATCTTTGCTATGAAAACGCCAGTCCTAGGCCAGCATGTGGATGTGGCCGATGTCCCAACACATGTATATGTTAACACTTAACTGCCCGGCACCCCTTTCTCAGCTGCGTGATTGTCAGAGATTAATGCATGGCTTGGAACACAGTTTTAGCCAATCAGATCACACATTTATTCAAACACGTTTTATAAAAGCTAATGTATACCTGGGAGGCTTCCACCATAATGCTATCACTAATGCTATGTATTTTCAGATCACTGACACTGAATGCAGAGGGGAGACGAGGAGAAGAAACCACTTTAGACTATTGAGATGCAACCTTTGATGTCCTGTAGCTGGTCTAGCATTGATGACTGTGAGGAACTGTAAGGTGACTACAATGATTATAGCTATTATGTAATGCATCACAACAGAACTGGCTCCAGGATCCAGATTTATATATCTCACCCGAGTGATGGTGTTGTAATAAAGGTCAGTTTATATTCCTTCTGGTGTGTCAAGGCATCATCTGAGTTTACTGTGCACTATGTGCAGAGGTATATTAGAATAGGTTATATCTGTGCTATCTCACCTGAGTGGCAAGGTTGTGGTAGGGATTCAGTTTTGTGTCCCCCGCTGAGGTCCGTAGGATGACCTCCTGTATCTGGACACTCCCGGCCCCCCAGACCTTCACCTGTCCCAGGGACAAATGGTCAGCTACCGCTAGGCCATTGTAGATCACCTGACTGGTCAGGACATTCTGGGATAAAGGAGGAGCAGAAATAAAGAGTGAGACAAGACTGTACTGCAAAGATGTTTTCCATCAAGGACCATACTGGAAATATGTGTAATTAAGGGATCATATCCTAACTTGATAATGCACTTTATTCAGATTTGACCATCAATACATCATTTACATAACAATGAGAGCTAAAGTGCGCATACCTTAAGTTATGATTCCACCATAAGTGAAGTTAATAAACCATTGAAAGTGCAACTTCATCAAATGAGTGCTGGCCTTTATGACACACACACACACACACACACACACACACACACACACACACACACACACACACACACACACACACACACACACACACACACACACACACACGCCCATCGAACATGGCATACAACCCAGAAATCTGCTAGGCAGCGTTGCCCTGCCTACACACACACACTCTCCATTTCTCTCTCGCTCTCTCTGGCTCTGTGACTGAGTGTCTGCCTTATCGCAGTGTGAAATTGCTTTGGAATGAGCCTGATGGTAGCCACAGATGTTTGGCTAGGAGTGTGTGTGTGTGTGGGGGGGGATTAAATTGGTCGCCCAACACCCAGGAAAAACAAACCCTGGCACAAAGACTCTTCTAAAGATCTAAAATGCAGGGAGGTTTTCAGCTCTACTACAAAAAACCAGAAGAGCTGTCAGGGCTCACCTGATCTGCAGTGAAAGAGGTCAGAAGGTACTGTTGATTTTCATACGTGTCTGTGGAGGAAAAAGATGAGAGACATGAACAGAGTGAAGTAGAAACAGACAGTAAGACCAACAATTGGAGAGAGAAGAGAGGGAGAGGAGAGATAAAGGAGTGAGAGATGGAGAGCATATTTACAGGCAGGGACAGGGGCATTACTGGGCATTAATAGTTCCCGTCAATCCTCTGCTCTATCATCTCTCTTCCTCCCTCTCTCTTACTCCCTCCCTTCTTCTTTCTTCTGTCCCCTGCCAACACCTCTCACTGGTGAGCCACTCTCAGACGCTCCTCAAACATATGCCATGTGGATGTGTGTGTGTGTGTGTGTGTGTGAGTGAGAGAGAGAGTGTGTGTGCAAATACATTTGTATCTCATCATCATATCTGTGTCTCTGACTGTTTCTGTCTAGACATAATTGTCTTATGCTTGTTTTGTTCTCTTTGTAGATAATTGAGTTGGAGCAAAAGAGTGTGCGTCACATGCTGTTTGTACAAAGCCCTCTAAAACCCTCTCACTCAGCCACACTCACAGAGGTTGCAACCTGTCCTTCCTCTGACCCCCTTGACCTCTGATAGGTGCCGGCCTGCACAGCAACCATCACACCGTGCCCACTGACCAATCGGCAGGCAGTCACCTGGTCTCCTGGTCTCCTCAGAGCCCCTCCTGTCTGTGTTCGTCTCCTATTGGACTGTCTTTGCTGGTGAGTGTGTGTGAGTGCTTGGCAATAAACGTACGTTCTGTCCATGTGTCTCTTGCTGCATTTTTGTCCTTCCATTTTAAACTGGTGTCAGCGAAAATCTGACTTGGCTGTGAAAATCGACTCGGGTAGCTTCTGTTTTGGGGTCGTTTTGCACTCATGCAAATCAAATCAAATCAAATCAAATCATCATGCATTGTTGATGTTGCGCAATAATCATACATTTAGTTTTTGGGTGTAATTTAGCTAATATGCATCATAGCTTTATGAAACGTAAATTAGCATATGTGTTATAGAATACAGAATCGGACTTTGGACTCTGGTAAGAGGAAGTGAGGCCGGGTATGGTTTATGATAAATAACATCTGGTGCTCGGACATAGAGACTTTGTCTACCCTCTGTTCCCCTGACCTGGAATACTTGATGCTAAAATGCCCTTCTATCCACCACAATAATTCTTGTCTATTACCATCACTGCAGTATATATTCCTCCCCAACCCGACATTACCATTGCACTGAAAGATCTGTAAAGGATAGTTAACTGGCAGGAAATGGTGCATCCTGATGCTGCCTGATGCCGGCGACTTTAATCAGGCTAACCTGTCTAGACTCCTACCTAGGTATCTTCAACATATCTCCTGTCCCACGCGTGGCAATAACATTCTTGACCATTTCTACACGACATGGCAGAATAGCTACAGAGCGCAAATCTGCCCCACTTTTGGAAAATCTGACCACATCTCTATATCGCTCCTGCCAATCGGGATTCAGGACTACAGGAAATCCAGATCCGACCTTCGAAAACACATCATAGACTCTTCATTGAGACCCTATAAAAACACATCATAGACTCTTCATTGAGACCCTATAAAAACACATCATAGACTCTTCATTGAGACCCTATAAAAACACATCATAGACTCTTCATTGAGACCCTATAAAAACACGTCATAGACTCTTCATTGAGACCCTATAAAAACAAAGATATTAATGCCAAAATTACATGAACTATTATCCTTGCATTAAGATGAACTCAATTCAACTTGAGTGATTTGTTGATGACATTTTTGCATTTTAGCTAATTTTAAGAGTGTCATAGCAAAGGAATACTTATGTACATGAGGTATTTCTGTATTTCAATTTTAATAAATTTACTGAAATTTCTAAAAACCTGTTTTCACTTTGTCATTCTGGGGTATTGTGTGTGGATTGATGGCAATTTTTTTTAATTTAATCAATTTTCAATTGAGACTATAACATAACAAAATGTGGAAAAAGTGGTCTGAATACTTTCCGAAGGCATTGTATTTGTCAGTATGTCAATCTGATCTGATCACCCTCACATTTTGGCTATTTGTCCAGAGCATTTTGTCAGAAGATGTCCCCCCCCCCTCTCTAACCAGCGAAAATGTTGCTCATCAACTGTTAAACATTAGAGCTTTTTTTGGCGTGTGTGACATTCCAAATATTAACATGTACTGTATTAAATACAAGTTGGGCTCTCGGTGAGTGCAAGGACTTGTTAATCCTGTCTTAGCAAAAGCCTACTGTATGTCAACACGCACCACCACACAAAGTGACTGCATATACAGTAGTGAGAAAGAGCGACGTAATGCGAGACGGAGTAAGGTAAACACATCAGCAACTGATATTTGTGATATATTGATTGGTCGAGTGCAGCATTCCAAACATGAACACTTATCACATACAGAGCCAACTCAATACATTTGAATAGAATTTGTGGATAGGCTGCATGCAGAATTCCAAACATTAACACTACTCAAAGTGGTAGGCCTGTTATTCAGGCGGAGCAACTCATATGTGATATATTGTAACATATATGGTAAAGACATGTTTAAAAGACAATAGTTTTATATGCATCTCCTTATAACCAGTAGGCAACAGTTATTATTCTAAAATGAATCTTTTAACCATAAACACATCTATTTAATCTAGACTGTTGAAAGACATGGTGATAAAATATTTGTATTTGATATTCGAGACGTGTGCACTGTAACAAGTCGCTAATGAAAACCAAAGTTATTATTATTTGTGAGTTTATTGCACATTGTGTATAATCGCTCATCGAGCGGGAAGGTTGCGCATCCGGAATGTGATCAAGAATGTCCTGTGTTACAGTTTGCAAACTCTATCCTGTGCATATGACCAATAAACTTTCACTTGACTTGACTCTTTATATGACTGTTATTATAGCCCTCATATACTTTATAGTATAATAGTTTGTATAATTACAAACTCAAAATATTAACACGTACTTTATTAGGCCTGCCCAATCTGCTCAAATACATTTCAATAGAATTAGGAGGGGGAGGTGGGCGGATTGTAGCGTATTTGGAATTCATAATCGTTTCCCATTAACAAACAAAAGCGTGACCATTTATCTAGCCACTGGAGAAAAACTATTTGAATGATCGCACTCCCCTGGAACAGTACTGTACTTACAGTTCTTCATTTAACAAATTCCGTTCATAGAAGATTGACGGCACCTCCCAAATAGGTGATGACATTATGATAAAAAATGTGTGCATAAAACAAGATTACATTACAGTATTTTATTTGCTCCATGTTTTAACGATCGATCTGCGGATCCGGTGGGTACAAAAAAAAAGACATGGCCAAATTAGTTGTCAATAATGGTTGTCATTTTGACTAACATGGCCTCTCCAGAGTGTCCTATTCGTCACCAAAAATATCTGACTCTGCCTCTATCGCCAAAGAGGATGGAGAGAGTGCATGGCGGGTGATTAGAGCCACCTTTTAAAAAAAATATAATAATCTTGATAGTTTGCGATTAACAATTACCGTGAGAATTTATCCAGCATGCTCTCCCCCTTCAAATGATCCCTACTTTTCTATCCAGTCTCAATCCCACTCATTCTGTTAGTTGTCTCGCGCTTATTCATGTTAGACATGCACCGCTCTTCACGTTACATATTTCACGTAACATATTTATGTCCATATAACTGAAATGCGCGGAATCAACTGAGAAACATTATATCCTATGAGTTAATTAATATGCAATTTTGCGGATACACGGACACATATATTCCATGTCTAATGTAATTTTATGAAGTGTCCATGAAGACATTCATTATTTCTAAATTAAGACATCATCACCCCCCTTACAGGATTTTAGGAAACACCCAATCACAAAATAATATAATTGTACTACAACATTTCCCCTGCTTCTCTGCTGTGAGAGAATATGTGATGACAGTATGAGAGTAGATCCTCATTAAAATAACTGGATATTTAAACCAAACATGATTTTGCTGACCTATCTGATAAGGCAAACCATTCTCTTTTCAAACATCCTTCACAGCTCTTCTCACCACCTTGTGGTGGCTTTCGGCAGCACTTCACACCACATAGAAGTGTGCAGGGATTAAACCTGTACCCACTGTATGTTTATCCTACACCATACTAGAGGGCTGCATTGGGATTGGGTCCCGCCGGGTCCCGCGGGACCCAACGCAAATCTCGCAGGAGCGGGCGGTTTGAACTTTGCTGCGGGCGGGAACGGGCGGCTAAAAAAAACACTGCGGGATCGGGATGTAGTCTAGGCTAGCCTATAAAATTACGTGTTTTCTCCTGCGGGACGGGAGAAGACACAAAATCAATGCATCTCTATTATTGTGCGGGCAGAAATTCTCAGAGTTTTGCGGACACGGGCGGGAGTGGACATACACACTGCGGGAGCGGGCGGGAGTGTAACACGCACCCTGCGGTCGCGGGCGGTAATGGTCAGAAATTCAGTGAGAGCGGGCGGGAGCGGGATGAAGAAAACAGTCCCGCGCAGGGCTCTACACCATACTCCACGTTTTGTCATTTGAATCGCTAAGAAGTTATCTACTCCAGTCCTCTCCTCTTTCTCTACAGTCAGTGTATCACTTCTGATGATCTAATTCTTTTATTATTTATTATTATGACATTTATCATTTGTAAAGCCTGCACCATCTTTATGGTTTTCCTAATGATAAAAGACAAGATTGAGATATTTTGTGAAAGTTTTACAAATCCAATTATATGTGTTAAGAGAGATTACTAGGCAAGCTTTAGTGGGATACATTTGAAACTGTCCTGTTTGAATAACAAACCTTTATAGGCTACATTCCATTGCTTTATAGTTTTACTCCAAACCCATTAGGGGGAATGATGTGTTTATAACAGTTTTAAATTCTGTGAATATGATAACTCTTTCTTGTCTTAGTTTCATATCCAAGTGAAAACCACAAATGTTTGCTTGAATTACAGTAATCAAAACAATTATGTAAATTGGCTGTGTGAAGGCTATATATATTATTGCAACCAACTGGGAAAACATGAATGTTAATTGGGATCTACAGTTTTAGTCCTTCCAAAATATAAGGACTTTTTAACAAATTGGTAGATTCCATTATGCAGACTGCTAATCATGTACTTTTGGACTAGATAAATTATCTTTGACAAAACAACTCTGTATACCCCAGAACGATCATGTGAATCTTTTTTTATTTTTATTTATTTTTACCTTTTTATCATGTTTTTCCTGCAATGTCTGTAATGTTATGTGTATGTTTATTGTATTTTATGTATTGAAAAATAAAAATAAATAAAACATTTGCTCAAAAGTGTTATTTTTTTCTGACAACATGTATGATACCTTACAATCCATAAAGCTAGCTCGATACTGACACATAGCTAAATTAAACCCGAAAACACAGGGAAATACACTTAACGGAATTAAGTGGAATTTCACAGCCGAATGGATGGGTGGCGCCTTTTTCACTGTTTGTACCTGTATGTATGTGTGTCAGTGATTGCTTTTTTTTGCATGTGTGTGTGCTTTCTTACATGTGTTGGTTTATGTGTGCCTGAGATCTGTGTATGCATAGTTGTGTGTAATTGATCTACTCACCGATTCCCTGTCCATCATCCCAGAACACTGAACCCTGTGCAGTTCCATTGTCGCTCAGAGCAACAATCAGCCCTAGAGCATTTCTTCGACTGATAAAGAGAGGGAGAGAGAGAGAGAAGGAGGTGATTGCACACTGGCTGGTGAAGGACAATTGCAAGTGTAAGTCAGATGCAATGCATTATGGGGGATTATTTATACCTCTTTCTCAGGACAGGCATTAATATTCATGCTGCAGAGGTACACCTGATCCCCAACTATTGTCTGCAATCAATATCACATAAAACAGAGCACACCCTGAAACCCGCACACACACACACACACACACACACACACACACACACACCTGTAGTGTGTGTTGTTCTCTGGTTTTTGCCAGGGAAGAATATAGCCTCCTCTCACGTGAAGGTTGATGTGGTTGAGAGGTGTTGGCATGGTTACGGTCTGTTTTCTCTTCCCAACATATTTTGCCTGGAAATAACCAATGAACCATAAAGTAGATTGACATAGTAGACGTTATATCCTAATGGCTGGATATAATTTGGGTAATATGGGGAGTCCTGTGAGGTGTGCCAAACAGAGGCCATCCTGAGTATTCCTAACTTACCGTGTGATAGTCGTACCAGCGGGCATCTGGAACATACCCATTCACCTCTCTTGCACCCTGTTGAATATATAATAGTGATAGAACAGCTCTCTCACTGAAAATATCTTACAATAATACATTTAGGAGGAGAACTACTATTGCATTGCTTATTTGCAATGCTTGTTGTACTTTGAATGAGAACTCTCAACCTCTGCATGTGTGTGTGTGGTTGTGTGTGTATGGTTGTATGTTTGTTTGTGTGTGCGTGTGTCTCTGGTTGTACCTCATCGAGAGCAGGGCTGATGAGTAGTGCTGGTCCCCAGAGGAACTGTTTGTGGATGTCCCATGTCTCAGTGTCACTAACAAACCTGGGACAAACCACAACAACCTTGATCATGTAGGATGGGAGAATGTATGTTGGTAATAACAATAAACATGTCATTTGTGAGAATATGATTTACAATGTTATGGTCATGGAACGTTTTGTGCCATAAAGTCAAGTGACATTTGACTGTATTTGAGGAACAGATTAAGGAGTGTGTGTGTGTGTGTGTGTGTGTGTGTGTGTGTGTGTGTGCCTGCGTGTGTGCATGCATGCATGTGTGTGTCCCTGCATGCATGCATGTGTGTGTGTGTGTGTACTTACTCATGTAATAGTGGTCTGATCACTGTGCTTCCTAGAGTGTGAGCCTCAAACATGAGTGTGTAGAGGTAGGGCAGGAGTGTGTATCTAATATTCAGTACGTCACGAGATATCTCAGAGAAGGTTGAATCCCATGCAACCGGGTCCTGTCTCTGTTGCAGACAGGGATAAAGACACAAAAGATTTTGTGAGACACAGCCAGGAGAGTAAACAAATACATTTACAGATAACATAAGCAAACAAAAACTTGATGATTGAGAATGTGTGCATCACTAGCAATCAAGCATAGCGTATTCATTTATACAACTTTTCAAACATGATGTGCTTCTGTAGACCTGGGGTATTTTTGTATTGAACTTCTGGGTCAGTTCATAAGGAACATACTGTAATAAGGACAGTGGTCAGTCTGCCAGCATGTGCATACACACGCGTGCACGCACACATGTGCACACACACACACACACACACACACACATGTATACACACACACACACACACACACACACACACACTCTCCACCACAGACGGCAATGTGTTTCTGCTGTGACAAAGTCCTGCCAGCTGAGAGAAAACATGACAGATGTGACCGATAGAAGCAAGCTGCAGCACAGTGTGCATGTGTGTGTGTGTGTGTTTGTGTTTCAGAGGAAATAAAACAGAAAAGTCAAATATGAGTAAGAGAAAGTATCCAGCTGTAGTGTAGAGAAGCCTATTCTTTCTGTCCACTTTCATATAATTACTAGTCTTTCTGTTGCTACCTCAACTGATGACATAATTCAGTGAAGAGACAAGAAGTTCATTATCTTGTGTCCCAGGGTGTTTATGAAATGATCATGATGTTCATACCTGCCTTTCTACTTGCCACCCTCTTCACTAAAAGCATGAAGGTTGCTATGTCAAGTAATAACTAATGTGTGTGTGTGTGACTGAGGGTTAGTGTCTACTCTGCTTTCCCTGGCTGTCCTTCGCCCACAGCTCTATAATTAGCTCACTTAATTGAAGGTGCAGGGTGGCTCCTAATCTCCTCCCAGCTGTGTGTCTGTGAGTGTGTGTGTGTGTGTGTGTGTGTGTGTGTGTGTGTGTGCGTGTGTGTGTTTCAAGGAGAGAGTAAGAGAGAGGGAGAGAGAGATGCTTTAAAAGACAGCAGGTAACCATTTCAGAAATGTTTTCAGGTTTGACTATCACAGACTGCCCTTTTAAAATAGAATGGAAGAAAATGAGAGGAGTGGAGACAAAGACGAGTGTGAGGAAGGGAGGGAGGGAGGGAGGGAGGGAGGGAGGGAGGGAGGGAGGGACGGATGGACAATGGTGTTTACAACTCTCTGTCCCACATTTTAACTACATTGAACTCCAGGTTATCCCAGGTTACTTCATTAGAGTGTGCGTGTGTCTGTGTGTCTATGTGTGTGTGTCTGTGTGTCTATGTGTGTGTGTTTGTGTGTGTGTATGTGTGTGGAGACAAATTTGCTAGATATAATGAGGGTCAAATTTCTATATTAGAGGAATGAGTAGGTTCCAGATAGTCCTGGATTTTGCTACACTAGAAACACTATGAGGGCTGAATGAGTGCAAATATACTGGCACCTGATTTTATTGGAGAGAGAGAGAGAGAGAGAGAGAGAGAGAGAGAGGGTGAGTAGGGCTAGAGTTAGACTCAACCCCTTGATACACAGACACGCACAAGTGAGCATATGTTTCAGTCCAGAAAAAAGGGAGAAATCAGAGGAAAAGAACAAGTGTGAGAGGGTGATAGATCAATCTCTTCACTGTTCATATTGATGGCCACATTTACATCAGCAAATGACTGCTACAGTAGAAAGTGTCCTTTCTGTCTGCGCACTCACACACAAACACACACTCTCATGCACACACACACACACACGCACACACACACACACAAACAAAATTATCTACTCCTGTCACCTTTTCTCCTCTCTCCCTCCCTCCTTCCATCTATCTGTCTGGCTCTGCTGTCCTCTCCACCTCTCTTTTCACATTACCATAACCTCTAAGACATTTCCCTAATAAGCCTGGGCTTGTGTGTCTGCAAAAGAGCAGATGATATTAAGGCTCATACATTTTCTGTTAAATAGTTCATATACAAGATTTTGGCCCCACAATGAAGAAGGCTATGAAGCATATAATATGCATATACACTTTCCTTCCAGTAAGAAACAATGACACCATTTGAGAAATCAAGTAACGTCTTTCGGAGTGAGAACCATTATTTTGTGAATGTTTTAGTGTTACTTAGGAATGTAACTGTGGGTTGATTATTATAATCTCTTGGCATGTCACTCAGACACACATCATCCAGCACTAGTAAACACTGTTGTTCATTCAACCTCACTCAGCCTTTTTTTTCCAGACAGCAAACCAGATGTTTCTGATGTTAATTGTATGTGATAGAGAACAAAGTTGATGAGGTTAAGTATTACTGAGTCGAGTGATGTTATTTTGAGCTTTGCAAATTAGTTCTCAAAGGACAAAGACACATGAGGTGCGCCAGGAAGGTTGGTTAAATGCTCTCTCTCTCCCCTCCTCGCCTCTTTTAACCCTTGCCATATCATACCCACCTTCAAACCCTCACCTCTCCCCCTTCAGATCCACTTTAGTCTAATTTCCCCACTCTTTATAACTGCCTTTCCTACACTCCTCCCTTTCCACATCCCTGTCTCACCCAACAGCCTTCCACCCCCCCCCTCACCCCCCATTCGTCCTCACTGACTCTTTCTACAACTCTGTCCTCCACTCCTGTCATGTGCTGTTGTGTAAATTCTCTTCTCGTTCAAACACCCATTTGCAAGCCATTATTAAATGATTGGGATCGGGGGGGGGGGGGGGGGGGGGGATCACCTTGAAAATTCAATTATGCCCCAATGCACACACACACACATACACACACACACACACACACACACACACCCCTCGCTGTGTCCATTGCAGAAAAATGTAGCCTCGGCGGATCGATCTCCGGACGGGCGTTATTGGATTTCTCAGATGTGTTCTAACACTCCCAAAGGTCACTGCTAGAACGAATGCCACTTTACCCCACGGTACAGGGACTGTGTGTGTGTGTTTGTGCGTGTGTGTGTGTGCGTGTGTGTGTATGTGTGAATAATAGTGAACGCAATTAAATAAAATAGAGAGTGTGTGATTGTCTATATGAGTACTCACAGGAAAGCCCTTTCCATTGTGATTGCGTGAGTAAGGATAGAATGCTCCGAGCTGCATCCAGCGAAGACACATCTCATACTGAGCTTCGCTAAAGAACCCACATATATCTGCTCCAGTCTGGGAGAGAGAGAGAGAGAGAGAGAGAGAGAATAAGAAAAAGCATTACATCAGTATGAATAGGGTAGAGAAAGACCGTTTAGTATGCAAAAGAAAGTTTGAATAAGTCTTAGAGGAGTAGACACACTAAACAACAACAAAATCAATACTCTAACAATATAATTTCAGTGAGGAGAGGAGGCAGTAATACTTACATAAGGGATTCCAAACAAACTAAACTCCATCATTCCTGTGTAATAGAGAGGGAGGACAGTTACTGGAATATTGCACAAAACAAATACAGGCACACACACATCCTCAAACACACACAGAAACACCTACCTATTATGGACTTGTAGAGCTGGTCCCAGCTCGCATTGTTG
The DNA here is from genome assembly GCF_951799395.1 of Argentina silus. Classification (NCBI taxonomy): domain Eukaryota; kingdom Metazoa; phylum Chordata; class Actinopteri; order Argentiniformes; family Argentinidae; genus Argentina; species Argentina silus. The sequence goes on from NC_139653.1 coordinate 24,056,089, forward strand.
TCTCCCAGCCAGTGTCCTGCCCACCTCCCACTGGAAGGGTAGGTGGACCGAGTAACTACTATTCCCCTCTGCCCAGTCACGGACAGCAGGGCACTAGAGGTAAAGTGAGGAGAGAGGAGAGGAGAGGAAAGGAGAGGAGAGAAATGGAAGAAACACAATTACAGTATCTCTGACATATACATATATACCTACATATACACTCATCGGTCACTTTATTAGGTACACCTGTTCAACTGCTCATTAACGCAAATATCTAATCAGCCAATCACATGGCAGCAACTCAATGCATTTAGGCATGTAGACATGGTCAAGACGACCTGCTGAAGTTCAAACAGAGCATCAGAGTATTCTGAGTATTTCAGAAACTGCTGATCTACTGGGATTTCATGCACAACCATCTCTAGGGTTTACAGAGAATGGTTCGAAAAAGAGAAAATATCCAGTGAGCGGCAGTTCTCTGGGCGAAAATGGTTTGTTGATGCCAGAGGTCAGAGGAGAATGGCCAGACTGGTTCGAGATGATAGAAATGCAACAGTAACTCAAATAGCCACTTGTTACAACCAAGGTATGCAGAAGACTCTCTGAACTAACAACACGTCAAACCTCTAAGCAGATTGGCTACAGCAGCAGAAGACCACACCGGGTGCCACTCCTGTCAGCTAAGAACAGGAAACTGAGGCTACAATTCTCACAGGCTCACCAAAATTGGACAATAGAAGATTGGAAAAACGTTGCCTGGTCTGATGAGTCTCGATTTCTGCTGTGATATTCAGATGGTAGGGTTGGAATTTGGCGTAAACAACATGAAAGCATGGATCCATCCTGCCTTGTATCAACGGTTCAGGCTGGTGGTGGTGGTGTAATGGTGTGGGGGATATTTTCTTGGCACACTTTGGGCCCCTTAGTACCAATTGAGCATCGTTTAAACGCCACAGCCTATTGAGTATTGTTGCTGACCATGTACATCCCTTTATGACCACAATGTACCCATCTTCTGATGGCTACTTCCAGCAGGATAACGCACCATGTCACAAAGCTCACATCATCTCAAACTGGTTTCTTGAACATGACAATGAGTTCACTGTACTCCAATGGCCACAGTCACCAGATCTCAATCCAGTAGAGCACCTTTGGGATGTGGTGGAACGGGAGATTCGCATCATGGATGTGCAGCCGACAAATCTGCAGCAACTGCGTGATGCTATCATGTCAATATGGACCAAAATCTCTGAGGAATGTTTCCAACCTTGTTGAATCTATGCCACAAAGAATTAAGGCAGTTCTGAAGGCAAAAGGGGGTCCAACCCAGTACTAGCAAGGTGTACCTAATAAAGTGGCCGGTGTGTGTGTGTGTGTGTGTGTGTGTGTGTATATATATATATATATACAGTGGGGGAAATAATTATTTGATCCCCTGCTGATTTTGTTAGTTTGCCCGATTACAAAGAAATGAGCGGTCTATAATTTTTATGGTACTTTTAGTTTAACAAATAGAGACAGAATATCAACAAAGAAGTCCAGAAAAAACACATTATATAAAGTTATGAATTAATTTGCATTTGATCGAAGTATTAGTAAGTATTTGATCCCCTACAAATCCCCTACAAACCAGCAAGAATTCTGGCTCATACAGACCCATGAGGCACACAGATTAGTCCTGTCACTTTAGGAAAAGTACTCCTAATCTCTGCTTGTTATGGGTATAAAAGACACCTGTCAATAGAATCAATCTCTTCCATTCCAACCTCTCCACCACCATGGGCAAGACCAAAGAGCATTCAAAGGACATCAGGGTAAGAGTTGTAGACCTGCACAAGGCTGGAATGGGCTACAAGACCATCAGCAAGAAGCTTGGTGAGAAGGAGACAACTGTTGGTGCAATTATTAGAAAATGGAAGAAATACAAAATAACCATCAATCGCCCTCGGCCTGGAGCTCCATGCAAGATCTTGCCTCGTGGGGTAAGGATGATCATGAGAAGGGTGAGGGATCAGCCCAGAACTACACGGGAGGAGCTTGGTAATGATCTCAAGGCAGCTGGGACCACAGTCACCAAGAAAACCATTGGTAACACACTACACCGTAACGGATTGAAATCCTGCAGTGCCCGCAAGGTCCCCCTGCTCAAGAAGGCACATGTACAGGCCCATCTGAAGTTTGCCAATGAACACCTAAATGATTCAGAGAAGGCTTGGGAGAAGGTGATGTGGTCAGATGAGACCAAAATTAAACTCTTTGGCATAAATTCGACTCTTCGTGTTTGGAGGGAGAGAAATGCTGAATGCTACAATCACAAGAACACCATCCCCACCGTCAAACACGGAGGTGGAAACATTATGCTTTGGGGTTGTTTCTCTGCTAAGGGTACAGGACGACTTCACTGCATTTAGGGGCCAATGGACGGGGCCATGTACCATAAGATCTTGGACGAGAACCTCCTTCCCTCAGCCAGAGCACTGAGGATGGGTCGTGGATGGGTCTTCCAGCATGACAATGACCAAAAACATACAGCCAAGGCAACAAAGGAGTGGCTCAAGAAGAAGCACACTAAGGTCATGGAGTGGCCTAGCTAGTCTCCAGACCTTAATCCAATAGAAAATTTGTGGAGGGAGCTGAAGCTTCGAGTTGCCAAGCAAAAGCCTTGAAACCTTCAGGATTTGGAGAGGATCTGTAAAGAGGAGTGGACCAAAATCCCTCCTGAGATGTGTGCAAACCTGGTGACCAACTATAAGAAATGTCTGACTTCTGTGCTTGCCAGCAAGGGTTTCTCCACCAAGTACTAAGTCATGTTTTGCTTGGGGATCAAATACTTATTTCCTTCGATCAAATGCAAATGAATTTATAACTTTATACAATGTGTTTTTTCTGGACTTCTTTGTTGATATTCTGTCTCTATTTGTTAAAATAAAAGTACCATAAAAATTATAGACCGCTCATTTCTTTGTAATCGGGCGAACTAACAAAATCAGCAGGGGATCAAATAATTATTTCCCCCACTGTATATATATATATAATCATTGTCCAAATGCTAGTGGGATAAACAGAGTTCAGAGATCAATGTCTTTATTGAACTGTTCTTAGAGAACTTGTATTCTGCAGATATTTACACAAGACAATTAATTCAGAAGTGATTTTAGAGATGACTCTCTCCCATACTCACTCGTAGGTGGGCTTTGTGTGAGACCACCCATACAGGTTGTGTACATCGTAGTGTCTGACTGGAGTACCATCACTGAGGAACTGCTGGCTGTTCATACACAGAGTCTTATGGTTCAGGCCACGGTTCATCGACTCAAGAGCTGGTTAAACACACACACAAACAGAGAATCCTACAGTAACTAATCCCTTCTTGTTTTGGCATGAAAAAGGTATGTGTGTGTGTTTGTGTGTGTGTGTGTGTGTGTGTGTATGTGCGTGCGTGCGTGCGTGCATGCCTGTGTGTTCTTACGTGGCATGTAGGGGGGATTTTCAAGTACAGAGAGACCCAGACACTGCTCTCCGACTGTGCCATGGACAAAGCTGGCTGGCTCGTTCATATCCTTCAGACACACACAGACAAAATCAGGCACTGCTTCAACATATTAGAGTGTATGCGTGTGTGTGTGTGTATGTGTGTGTGTGTGTGTGTTTACCTGTCATTATGTCACTTACAATCCAAATGCCGTCAAACTTCATGGTATTCCTGTAGAATTCGTCAATCTCCCGATTCCACCATGTTGCTGTTTGATTCCGGAAGAAGTCTGGGAACGCTGCGTATGATCTGTAGTGCTAGGATCACATGATCAGGACATGGAATGTTAAACACACCAACATTTACAGTATGAAGATGATGTTCAATGTTAAATGCTAAATGCTGAATCAGACATCATCCCATTGAAGTTGAGATTTAAAATGGTAAAAAAGGATTAAGGTTGGGGTTAGGGTTAGGTTAGGGTGGCCGAATCTGACATCATCCCATTGAAGTTGAGATTTAAAACGGTAAAAAAGATTAAGGTTGGGGTTAGGGTTAGGTTAGGGTTATGGTTAAGGTTAGGGTTAAGGTTGAGGGTTGGGGTTAGCATCCCATTGAGGATCTACCTTGTTAGGGGCGAGACCAGGAAGAGGCATGTAGAGCTCTGTGATAGGATAATATAAAGACATACCTTTACTTGAGTATCCCAGTCTAGAGACTCGTTCACTGTAACATTGGGGAAATCAGGCCACACCTGGAGAGAACAGTAGGTATAGGTTAGGAAAAGAGAGAGAGGTTAGGGTTAGGCCAATGGCTCTCTCTCTCTTTCTCTCTCTCCCTCCCTCTCCCTCCCTACTTACCTTTCCCCATACAATGTCATTGCTGAGTTCTTTGGGCCATTTGATGAAGACATCATCTTCTATGCCCCGATCAAAGGCAGGGTATCCTGTCTCATTTCCTGAAATAGCAGGATCCTGGACACACACACACACACACATTTCAAATTACATTCCTCTCCAAATTCCTCATTCTCCCCTATACACATACTGTATACTCACCCCCAATTTAGCATAGATGGTAGATACAATAGGTGCTATGCATACAAATGTCAATGATGATCAGTGTGCCACTATAAGCCAGTGAATGAATGAATATCCTACTGAGCTGCAGTTAATAATGTGAATTTGAACCACAGTAGAGCCTGCAGTACTTTACCAGTATAAATATGAATCTCATGCCCTCTTCTCTCATGCTATCCACCAGTTTAGGTAGACCCTGGAACTCCTTATCTAGGACAAAGTCCAGCTGACGCTCCATGTAATCAATGTCTGCATACTGCACATCCTACAGGGGTTAGAGGTCAGGTGTTGAGCATCTTGATTGATATGAGCAGGCCATGGTCATCTATATTAATATGATTCATACAATTGCTATGTCAGGAATGTGTAGTAAAGCATTTATAATAGTAAATATAATATAGTATATTATACATATAGCATATTATAATAATATCTATGGGTTGTTGAAGCTGAAATGTTGATATGTTCAAAGAAGGCATGTAGTGTAGTAGGGTGTTGTGAAGCTATCAGGCAACGTAAGCATGGCCAGTTGTTTAAAGTGTGTTCAGTAAAGGGCTGTATTTGAAGGGTGCTCACGTAGGGTATACCAGCTGCCCTCATGTCTCTGTAGAGATCAGCTATTTCTGTGTCATTGGCGTATCCATAGCGACAGAGCTGGAACCCCAGGGACCAATAAGCAGGGAGCACGGGACGTCCTATCAGCTGATAGAAATGGGTGGGGGGTGGGGGTGGGGCAGAGAAGGAAGTGAAAACAGTTAAGAAAGTTTGTTTTGGCTGAGAGATAGGGACAATGTCTTTAAAGTGTGTGTGTCTATGGGTGTGTGTGTGTGTGTGTGTGTGTGTGTGTGTGTGTGTGTGTGTGTGTGTGTGTGTGTGTGTGTTTAGATTGGCTAGATGAGGATGCAATGATGCGAGGAACTCCCAGCTGCTGTAGTCCATCAACAAGGGCCCAGAGCCAGACACAATAACACACACAAGTACACAACAAAACAAACACATAAACACACACAAACACATACCCCAATGCACAAAACACACACACTTACTGCAGTATATTCCTGCACCACCAGTTCTGGAGTGGGACCCATGACAATGTAGAAATCCAGGATACCACCGATGGTACGATATGTCAGGGCTGGGGTAGGCTGGAAGGTCACATCTAGGGACAATCATGAGGAACTCAATGTATTATCACATATGAAGTCTACAAAAAATGTGTACACTCACCAAACACTTTATTAGGAACACTATAGCAATACTGGGTAGGGCCTCCCTTTGCTCTCAAAACAGCCTCAGTTCTTCGTGGCATTGATTCCACAAGATGTTGGAAACATTCCTATGAGATTCTGGTCCATGATGACATGATTGCATCACGCAATTCCTGCAGATTTTTCAGGTGCACTTTCAAGCTGTGAATCTCCTGTTCTACCACATCCCAAAGGTGTTTTTATTTTTATATATATATATATATATATATATATATATATATATATATATATATATATATATATATATATATATATATATATATATATATATATGAGTGTGTGTGTGTGTGTGTGTATATATATATATATATATATATATATATATATATATATATATATACACACACACACTCACCGGCCACTTTATTAGGTACACATTGCTAGTACTGGGTTGGACCCCCTTTTGTAGCCCATCTGCTTCAAGGTTCGACGTGTTGTGCGTTCAGAGATGGTCTTCTGCATACCTTGGTGGTTATTTGAGTTACTGTTGCCTTCCTATCATCTCGAACCAGTCTGGCCATTCTCCTCTGACCTCTGGCATCAACAAAGCATTTTCGCCCAGAGAACTGCCGCTCACTGGATATTTTCTCTTTTTCTGACCATTCTCTGCAAACCCGAGAGATGGTTGTGCATGAAAATCCCAGTAGATCAGCAGTTTCTGAAATACTCAGACCAGCCCGTCTGGCACCAACAACCATGCCACATTCAAATCACCTTTCTTCCCCATTCTGATGCTCGGTTTGAACTTCGGCAGGTCGTCGTAATCATGTCTACATGCCTAAATGCATTGAGTTGCTGCCATGTGATTGGCTGATTAGATATTTGCGTTACCGAGAAGTTGAACAGGTGTACCTAATAAAGTGGTCGGTGAGTGTATATATCTGTATATCTGTGCGCATGTGTGTGTGTGTGTGTAATCCTCACCCATTGCATTGCTGTTTAGAAGGAGCACCCCGTGTGCATGGGCAGTCTTCTCTAGACCCATGTGGAATGGATGGACACCATAACAGTTCATCTTATACTGTAGGAGAGAGACAGAAAGAGAGAGACAAAAAAGGGGTGGAATATGAGTGAGTGATTGCTCAGAGGGTCAACTATCTTAAATTGAGAGATTAAGATGGAGGGAGTTAGAGGTAGAGATGAAGATGGAGGGAGACAGAGCACCTATGTTGGGCTGCCAACATATGAGGTACTATGAGGTATATATATAACTATGAGGTACTGTATGCATTAGGAAGTCATTATTGATTATCATTCGATTCCATGTCCATATGTTAATGCGTGAAGTTATGGCTTTGAGAAGGCACTTTGTTTGTGTGTGTGTGTGTGCTTGTGTGTGTCTGTCTGTGTGAGCATGGTCTTGGCATTAGGACTTGCTGTGATAGCGTGAGTTAGGAAATACTGTATTGTGCTGTAGAGGCTCAAGAAGGGAGCGCACACACACGCCAAAACCCTGTGGAGTCGTCATGACAGCTCAGCAATAAATCTGACAATGAACAGCACAATGCACTGTGTGTGTGTGTCTGGCCACATTACAGAAAGGAGAATATGATGACTAACTAAAACTTGAACATATTATTATACCACCAAATTGAATACTACAAAAGTTAAGCATCAACCAATGCTTGCAGTTTATCACAAAGGAGGGTAAAAGCTTGTGCCGTTTTACTTTTCATATGATATAATTTATTTGTGTGTGTTGGCTACTCACCCCAGGTGGCTGGTCTTTAGAGAACATTCCCCAAGTATGGTAGTTGAGGTTGTGTCTGTAGGTGGGGTGCTCTGTCTCTCCAAAGCCGTACACATACTCAGATGACAGACGAGTCGACACCTGGATGAACATATCTGAGAATGTAAAGCCAGGGACAGCAGAGTCCCATCTGAGAGAGAGGGTGAGAGAGAGAAAGAGGGAGGTAGAGAGTGAGGGTGAGACAGAGAGAGAGGGAGGGAGGTTAGTCAGCGCTCAGCAGGTCTCTAGTTTATACTCTAGGTGTGTTAACTCACATTTTAGTGCCTGTGCTCTTTCTGATGACCTGTATGCCGAAGGGTTGTTTGTTGATGAGAACGCTGTAGAGCCTCTTCCCTTCATCTGTCTCTGGAGAGGTGGGCAAGAAGAGGGGTACAGGAACTTCATAGCGCTTATTATTAGGGTCATAGATCTACATAGAGAGAGAGAGAGGGAAAACAGATGAGTGTGGCACGCACGCACGCACACACACACACTTAAATACACACACTTAAACACACCCTGAATTGTAACATGTGTCCGCTGTGGTAGCGTATGTCCACTCTGAGTGTGTTTATGTCCGGAGATTCTGGTCTTCCACTTCTCAGGTACATGGCATTTCGGGTAACGTCGAAATTCCAACCGGAATCAGTCTCAGTTACAGTGGTAGCAGTGTATCCATAGTCTTCGGGGTAAAAACACCAAGGGACGCGATCGATGTTGGATGGCTGGACGGGAGAGAGAGAGAGAGGCAGAGTATGAACGTGTGTGTGTGTGTGTGTGTGTGTGTGTGTGTGTGTGTGTGTGCGTACGTGCCTGTGTCTTATACCCACCTGCCATATGCAACCCCTGTCTTTACACTTGGTCTCATCGCTGTGTTCCTCTGGATAGCAGTCGAAGCGTTGGTAATCTGCCATGCCCTGATCCCACTGGACCATGTAGGTCTGGCCTAGCTTCAGCTCCAACCCCCTTAGAAACAACACCTAAAGAGAGGGAAGTTGGGGTGTAGACAAGGATAGAGGATGTTAGACAAGTGTTGTGTGAGAGGGAGAGACAGGGGTAGGATTGTATTGTTCTTGTATTGCACTGAATGTGGACTGTGGCAATGTGGACTAGCAGGCAATCAAACACAAGTCTTCAAAAGATAATTAATGATAAAAAAACATGTTTTAAGTGTCAAAAGCCACAAAAGACAGAAAATTAAAAATGAGCACCACCACCCAAAGCTTCACCTAACAAGGTTTTCCTGCTATAGTGCTGTATGTTGTACAGAATGTACTCACCACTGGGCAGGTTGCATAGGATTCAAAGCTTCTCTCATACAACCTAATTCATACTCTTAAAGTATGATTTCAAGATAGTGATTTATACTTTTAAGTGGTAATGTTTTAGGTAAAGTCACATGCCTTTGTGACAGTATAAGGTTATAGAAACTTTAAACATGTGTTCCTGTCTGTAAACATTTCCCTGTGTGATATCAAGCTCACTACCATGAAGATTACTATAATTATCCATAGATCATGTAAAGGTTTCCTGGACCTGTTATATCAATCACTGTGTAACAAAGAAACATGGTCTGTAAATATTTCCTTAAAATACCCTAGTACTTTTTCAGATCATTGGATAGACATCACTTCTAGTAGGCTAATAATGCCTGTGTAGCCAGTGTTTATGCGTGTCTGTTTCACAATAAGTCTGGTCGTGTTAGTCAGAAGTTAGAATATGAATAGGCTTAAGTTCTATTACATACAAATAAATGATGTGTGTACACCACCAAACATATACCTGCATCAGTGTTTCCTTTTTTGCCATTACTTCTCAATAAAAACTGTTTTGGTCATTAAATTCTTGTTGTTGTTTTTTTTTTTACACCGGAAGGTGGTCTGCTGTTAAATTACAAAAATGTGATCCCATCATTACACTGAGAGACAATTGATAATCCTATTAGAAAAGCAAACATATTTAATAACTAGGCTTATTCATAAATATGACAGTGGTTGACATGTTTGGATACAAAAACTTCAGCCACAATAGGTGAGCAACATGCAACAATAGGCCAGTAAGAGACAGACATAATATTATGGATTGTTTTTTACTAACACAAATTGCATGAATGTTGCAGAGCATCACCGATCGACCCAGGCAGCCAGGCTCGAAGTTTGGACAGTATGAATGATTTGATGACCCTCTGACATGTCACCTGTAAAATGAGGGGCTGGACTCTATATGTAAACAAGGATGGAACAGGGCTGACCTCTTGTTTTGCAATGCTGTTCTCTGGTTTAAAATAGTGTTGTTTTGGTGTGGGCTATGGTCACAGTACTAGCCTGTTTGTGCTTTATTAAACCAACTAATTTGATCAATTTTTTTACGTCCATTCTTCGGTATTCTCTTATGGTATGCATTGAGTTCCCTAGCTAGCTAGCAGCTACCCTTGTCTGAAAACGTAGTAAATGCATGTGGCCAAGTTGGTCCCGATAACATTACAAGTGCAAACGTTTACGGACTACCTGATGAATCTGCTACATCACAACTACTACGACATATACAATCACTGGCATTGTCATTGGACATTTGGAGGACGTATTATGCCATTGACATTGGATTATTTGGACATTGGATTATTTACATGATTGTCGCAGAGGAGCATCAAAATTTGGACGGAACAGCGGTAAACCCGGCCACGTAGCTAGCCGTTATTAAAACACCACACCTCCAGTTTTGATTACTAGGCGGGAAGGGCTCTCCTCCTGCAGAGCCTGGAGTCTAGCCTAATGCATATGATCTCCAGTTATACACTACTACCGTGGATAGCAAGCAAATGTTCTAGTTTATCGGGCATAAATGAACGCTAGGGCACACATCGTTATCATAGCAAGGGCAACTCTTTGAGCAACGTCACTATGACTATCTCCCTAACTTTCACATAACGTAGCTAGCTATAGTCCTAGATGACTAGGCGAAAACTACGCATGCATGGTGGTAGCTGTATTGATAACGTTGTTAGGTATGGATAAAACGAAAATAGTTGTAATCACACCCAAACCACATACTGTTTACTAAACCTTTTTGTTTATTGATTTGATCTCAGCGAATATTGTAGCCAAGCTCTGATCGATCCATCCATTCACGTCTTCAAACGCGGCAGCATATTCAACAGCTGTGACACAGCCTCACAGGTAGTCAGCAGCCAGCAGTAGCGTGGTTGTTGCTTAATCTGCAGTTTAGTTAGAACGTTCACGACTAGTTAGACTAGCATTAATCAAAACAGTTTGCAAAACAGTCAGCATTTTGGTCTTCACCATAAATCGTCTATGGGCACGTGAATGCAATATAAATATTTATTACTATTACCTACAAACCTAACTCGGTCTTGATGCAATGCTCTGGGACATTTCCTTATGGGTATATACCGGGAATGTGTAGACATTGGCACGGTGAGCAGACATACGAAATGGCATAAAAATCGGTGGTCAAACGGAGTAATTAGCCATGGTGATTTGGCATTTTCAATGGTAGGCATAACAAAGCCCTAACTAATCAAGTAATCCCTTGGGGGAGCTGTTAGCGGGTTGACAAACTGTAGGATATTTACAGTATACAGTGTATGGGCATGCATACATCACAGAACATATGGGGGATATCCTATTCAAGGCCTTCTGAAAGTGATATCACAAGGATACCTCTGTTTAGTTAGCCCTCTTATCCTTCCTTTTTAAACCAGTACAAGGGATTAATGCATGTCAAAGTAATTTGACATGTGTGTTTGAGTGTGTTGCCATTGTCATCCCAGATGGACCTTGAGCATACATGCCCGCACGCACACACACACACACACACACACACACACACACACACACACACACACACACACACACAGTGTCTATTGCTCTGTTGTCCCTAATGGAAAAAAATGGCATCCATCTCCTACGCTTTGAGAGTAACCTTGCAATTTTAATGCCACTTCCCTGGCCATATTGAAATTAATGAATCTCTCAGTCAGTCAGTTAAATGTGGGATTTCATCCAGCCCTCCTACCCTTGTACTGTGCAGGAAGGGAAATATGCTAAGGGGTTGGGGGGAGGAAATGTGAATATTGTTAACGTCACTATTGTGAATATTGTAATGTGAAGATACCTTCTTGGCAGTGTCATATTGTATGTTCCCAGCAGGCAGTTGTGTGATGTTGTTGCCGTGGGTTACCGAGACATCTATGGGCGGGTGTGACATCCCCAATATGGTGATGTTCTCAAATGCCAGGTTGTTAGGATCACTGTACCCAGCATGCTTCACCTGCATGGTCAACACACCCTGGAGAGAGAAGGAAATAATGCCTGTAGTGTATAAAGGCAATATAAAAACCATATGAAGAGTGGATGTTACAGTCAGAGAGGCAGTATTGTACTGTATGGAGTATAGATTTAAACCTTTAAAGGGTAAGTTTGTGTGTGTGTGTATATATATATATATATATATATATATATATATATATATATATATATATATATATATATATATTTATTTATTTAAATGCATACCCTTTTTTTAACTGCAAAGCTCACGGTTTAGCAATGTTTTAAATAAGAAATTGTGAGTCTAACAAAATGGAATATAACATTGCGGAAAACGTTTGGATATTCACAATTTTATGTGTACAACATCTCAACACCGGCATCAATATAATGGGAGATGAAGTATTTCAATGATTTTTGAGCTTTTGTTCACAGTTGCATGATTTACTCAATTACTTCCACTGTAGCCTTATGAGGGGTTTCGCTGGTGCCAGTAAGTTTCTTAAAACCAAGCTAATTCACCCAAAAAGTGTCTGTACCCTTCTACAACATCCCGTTTACACACAAAAAACGTATCCTTCAAGCCTAATTTATAACTTCCGCGTCCGCGTGTCCACAAGGAAAATATTGTGCAATAGCGGATGTCTGCGGATGGGTCCGTGTGGAGATACGTGCACGTCCCCGAAAAGTGTCTGTTCTGATGTCTGCATGGATTTCCATTGTTTTGGCTAAAGTCACATCATAGATCAGTGTAGATGTCCTTAAAAAGTATAAACGCAAACCCCTACAGATGGAGCCAAATATATTGCGTGACGATGAGGCAATCGTGCACACGTCATTGGTGCCTCTGTGGAGCGTCGCAGTGAATTGAGGCTTGGGCCAATGTTCTTGCAATGACCGAGTTTGTAGGCCTATCCCACAAACTTGAAATTCAAATGTGAACATTCAGTTAATTTTTCGGCAGCATGGGACATAACAAAGAAGACGTTGTATTCCCTTTTTTGGCAGTCCGCTTTTCTGTAATATTCTGCCTTATCGTGATTTGTGCTCATGCCATTTTGTCTGTCTGGGCTATTATTGTCAGGGATTGGAGATTGGATTAGTTTTGCAATGTATACTATAAAATAATAATAATAATATATCAAATGTAGACTATATAGGATAGCACCTTTATAAGACCCAAAGATGCTTTACTACAGAAGTAAATGGTACTATTAAATTCTCATATGAGATTTCATCAATACTGTAGGTGTCTTATTTGCCTTATTAAGGGCAGAAGCATTTGTGAAATAGACATAAATTTCCTTGATACTGCAATATCACACTTTAATTTTACACTTGATCTGGAACTCTTCTGACATTGTTTCTGGCAACACAGGGATATATATTTCATTGTTATGGCTATAATAAGAAATGAACATTTCATTAGGGATTTCAACCATCTCAGGCACAGATTTGATTCATTTAGGGTACTGTAACTGCATGATAGCCGATTACAGAACAATACAGAATGTTGTGCATATGCATCGATCCATTATTTGGTCAAAGTCAAGTGATGGGGGAGTTGTCACAGGTAGGCTACCCATTTATTTACGTCCCTCTTACTCCTTAATATCTCTACTACCAATAGTAACCTGCACTCTGGCAGATATCACACTGGTTAGCCTGAATCATTGAATCGGCTCTTTTTGGTGAACCTTTGGAATCGAGTCACAAATCTGAAGAGCTGTTTGTGTACAAGCAATCAAGATGTGTTCGGCTATGGTGCTAAGGGGAATACATAGGGAATACATGTAACCATATAGTGTGTTTGGGTTTCAGTCTTGTGTAGCTTTTTCTTGGATCTTTGTTACCTACCTGGTCTCTTGGCTTGCCTTCTCTTAACTATAATGGGAGAGGGCATAAAAATATGCAAAACTTACATCACCGACAGAGAACTGATACCGGATGTGGTTGCCAGATTGTACAGTATCTGAGAAGGAGAAGAGAAGGTCAAGTTTAAATATAACTTAATAGCTAAAAGTTAATTATATCCTATGCAGTGATGTTTACCTTCATAAAGTAAAGTCATCGACCTCTAGACCCAACATTATGAATGTTAGTGATGTGTGTGACATGTAATGCCATTAACTCTGTAAAAGGCACAGATGCAACAGACTGCCACACACACACAAACACACACACACACACACACACACACAAACATAATACCTCGAGAGTCTCCGTCATCCCAGAATAGCTCGCCTTCTGCTTGGTTGTTGTCATCAAGAGCTACAATCAGACCCATGGGATTACGCCGACTGGGGGAACACAAACACGCACACAGACACACACATATGGCTTTTATAAATTGCTAAACAAGAGAGGAAACTGAGTGCTTTAAAGTGCTCAGAGTAAAATGTTAGAAATTGCAGTGTGTGTGTGTGTGTGTGTGTACCTGTGGGTGGTTGTGACTGCAGGTCTCTGAGTAGGAAGAATAGCACCTCCTCTGATATGTAAACCAAGCTTGTCTGCAGGCAAGTACATCTCAACCTCCTGTTTTCGATCAGTCACTCGCTCCATCTGATTGGTCAACAGGAAAAACGTTGAACATGTTTGTAGTGAAGTGTCAACCATATATCATGAAGTCTCATCAAGTGATCTGTTTTTATTGTACAGATACATATATTGTTTTCATATCAGTGTCAACCTCTCATAATATAAAATACATATTTTTTTTCCAATAAGATCTTTGACAAAGGCCAACTCACTCCAATATTCCAACACACAACTATGACTGACACTGACACAGTATTTTTGGTTCGTAACAGTGTTTCTATAGTAAACATTTTTGTTGGCGGTTATAGTGTGTGCCTATTCTATAATTAAATCAAATAATCTTGTGAGCATGCTCACGGGCATACACACGTGCACGCATGCACACACACACACACACACACACACACACACACACAACTCAACACACTTCGTAGCTATAAAGAGAGAAATTACTCTTTTCTCATTCAGAGACATGTACACTGAAATTGAGTTACAGTGTGGGTATGTTTGTGTGTGTGGGGGGGGGGTTCACTGGAGTGTCTGCAGTATAAGCAATTTCAGATCTTATCGCCTCCTCATTGTTGCCCTTAAGGAGTGTTACATTCCTCCCTTTTCCTCCCCCTGTCCTCCTCCTAATTTTTTCTCTTCTCTCGTTTTCTTCTCTTTCTCTCCTCTCCTCTCCTCTCTCCCTCTTTACTTCCCCACTCCCTACCTTCATCTCCTGTACTTAACTAAGCATGCATGTCTTTTCAGGTCCCCACTCCCACATCCACCCTCATGTCATCCTCACATCCCACTAATCACAGGGGACCAACCAGGACAAGGGCCAGGAGCAGGGGACCAATCTAATCACCCATCTGATCATAGGTTCTTTACACTGCCGCATGACACACAAATAAGGTCCCACATGAACTCAACTCCTTTTATCTCTCTGACAGGATGATTGTCTCTCTCTCTCGCACGCTCTCTCGCTCTTCCTTGGATCTGTCTTTTTAGCACTCTCTCACAGACACACAGCAATTACCTGGGACTGAACATATCGCTTTAAAGGTATATTCATGCATGTACTTCCCTGTACAGTAGGTCAGTGTTTAATATATGAATTTGTCAACGATGGTAGAGCATGGTTACCATGACAGCGGTAGTGAGTCCATTTACCTTTTTCTTGGGACTATTACACCTTGGCAAAACAACCACCAGGGGTAATCTTTGAGCAATTCAAATGGATAGGCTTACTGTACTTCAGTGACACATGCATTGAAGTCGTTAATATTCTAGGAAGATCTCAGCATACTGTCTCTGAGATAACTATATTATCATATACAAAATGATATGTACATAATGTGATTATAATCAAAGTGAATAATTAATTTTCATACTAAACAGAGGTGTTTATTCTCACAGAAATCGTATTGCATTTGTCTCCTTTACCAACGTAATTTGCAGGCTACTACATAACCACAGTTAATTTCTAAATTAAGATTACATGCATTGCAGAGAGGTGTGAGAGTGTCTGCAATTATAATATTTGGTTTTCAGGGTTGGTATTGAGAAAGGGTAACCTGCCTGTGGGGGGACATGCAGCGTTCGGCCTGTAGAGGGAGCTACAGGACCGTGGCCAGGGTTACGTCAGTGAGGCTCCGTTGCACACCTGTTGCAAATGAAGCCTCGTTGACTAGATGGTTTAAGATGTGTGTGCCTCGGCGTTCGAGAGGAAGGACGTCGACTGGAAAGTCGCCGAGTGTTTTGAGGATAGATCGGCAACTGAAAATTTGCCGAGGTTTTGGAGGGCTGAAAAGCCAAATTATTACTGACTTTATGAATAAACGGGACCTTTCCCTCACTACACCACTGCGTCTGCCTCTGTGTACAATGGACATTGTTACACTGCCATACCCAAATGACCCATCTTCGCTAGACAGCTGCACCGTTGTTTTGTATGAATTCTCAGAAATTTTAGCAAGATCCAACCCTGGAGTCCTGTCAGATTTGAGCTAAATCAAAGTTCTACAGCAGTTGCAGGTTAACGCACCCCAGCACGTGGAGATAGTCAGGTGACCAAATGCACACAGAACAAAGTCATGTAAAATGTAGCTTATTGCATGAAATGGAAATTACCAAGATGTGTGTTTGAATGACCGATATATTCAAGTTTTGTTAGCGTTTCCTATCATTTTGAAAAGAGAAATGCTCATGATGTACTCTTGTGTTTTCAATGTTGTAGTAGAAACATCTTCTCATCCAAAGCCACTTCACGGATCTGCATGAAATTTGGCATACACGATCTATGGGTAAAGGTCCCTTCAAGCAAAATGCTTCATTCGATTATCCAAGACAACATATAAGCCACAAACTCGGAATAGCACCACCCTGTAGTCAAGCACAACCATACTCTATGGGGTTAGGTGTATACGTACCCCTGACCATCTGTGCCAAATGTCATGACTCTGTCAACGAGATCAAGAGATATACAAAAGTTGCATCCATCATGCAAAGTTTGAAGTTCAACCATCATGCAAAGTTGCATCCACCTGGGATCCACCTTTCCATGTAAAACATATTGGAATTTTTCATGAACAGTTACAGAAGAAGTAGAATCATAATAGCCAATGCTAACAAACACAATAGGGCTTTGTGTAGCTTTGCTGCTTAGACCTCTAATTATATTAATGACCAAAATGTGGTTTTAAGTGAGAAGTTATGGCTTGTCAAAAGCCGCAAAAGACAGGAAATTCAAAATGATCACCACCACCCATAAATTCACCTATGCACGAACAAGGTTTTCCAGCACACAGCTTTCATACATGCTATAGTGCTGTATATTGGTCTACTGTACTTTTAACAACATGTACTCACCAGTGGACAGGTTTCTTAGGATTCAAAGCTTCTCTCAAACAGCCTAATTCATACTCTTCAGAGTGAAAATACAAACCCATAGAGGTCAGGCTGCCTACAGAAGAATATGCAGGTCAGTGTTCCATTGAAAAGGTCTGTAAATGGAAGCAAATTACTCCAACTTCATTGGATGGTGCTTCATCATACAGTCAGACAAACATGTACAAAAATACCCTTAAATAGAAGCTGACAATCTATACTTTATCCTCGTAGTAATTGTTTTATTTAAAATCCAGACTTTTGGAGTATAGTGCCAAAAGACAAAACATGCTTTACTGTCCCATTACTGACACAGGGCACGGTATTCAGACTCATTTTTATATAGGAAAGAAATATCTGTGGTGTCTAAAAAGGCCCATATTGTGTCCCACAGTTCATTTGCACCCTGGTCCAACTCCCCAAGGGTGGTTGCAGCCTTTTCCATACTCAGCAGATTTAAAAAGTCCTCTATCCACCTGTCCCTTGAAAAGCAGGTAGGTTTCCTTACTTTCCAGTTTATTAGAATGATTATTTTAGCTGAGAGATACCCTATTGCAATGATTTGTTGTATCTTTTTACTCTGTATGTTCTTAGCCTTGCCCCCCCAACAAACAAGTAACAGGACATAAGCAAATACCAACACTTAGAATCTCTGAGAATGGATCAGTTATCCCAGCCCAAAAGGACCTGACTGCTGGACAGTGCTACAACATGTATATGAGGGTGCTATCATCTAGCACTGCATGACATCCAATGGGGATGTTTGAGGTGGTCTTTTGTGGACAGATTCAAAAAGAAAAATGAGTTGTCATTCAATTAAAATTATTATTTTACTTCAGAAAATGAAATCAATGTACCATCCCTTAAGTCCAGCATGGTGTTTAGTCTGTCTTTGTGAAGATACATTAGATAAAGGAATCCCCCCGCTGTAGAGTTGTTCCATAACGGACAAGAAGGGCGAGAGACTCCTACTTTTCTATGCAGTATCAATCCCACTGAAACCCCAAATCCTGACACCTATCTCGCATGAACATTCCTAACTTTATTCTGTAATCCATAGGTTGCATTATCAAAGCCTTATTCATGTCAAATTACCGCTAAAACATTTCCCCCATGCTGTTGCGTGTTGCTGCGCATATGATATCAGATGTGGTGATATGAGAGAATGCATGATGACTACAACAAACAGTATGAGAGTAGATAAGGATATTTGAAAAACACAAGTTGGTCCGCATTAAGATTGATAGGTTGATATTTGAACAATTTCTACTCTCCACCTCGCTGTAATTCATGAGCTGATCTTCTAAACAACTGTTTGGCCAAATACAGAGATGTTGGCCAAATATAGATAGAGATATTCTCTTGTGCAATGAGTTAATCTATTAAATCCCCAAAACTATGTTTTAAGTAACATTTTATAAGATTTTATAGGTGAAAAATACAGGAAATCCATCCTATGTACTGACAAAGTTTTCCGGCACACTCAGCTTTGACTCCTGCTACAGTATATAACAGCTTGTTTGTCTAAACAACATACACTCACCACTGAGCAGGTTGTTTTGGATTCTTCTCTCTTGCATGAATTTCACACTGTACATTATATGAACTTGAGTGAATATTAAAAACTGCTTCTGCTTATGTTTTAAACCTTTTAAACAAACTTTAATTTTAGCCAGTGTGTTACAGGCAGTGCTAAGTGAGTCTACTTCGTTACACTGTGGTAGTGCTCTCGCATTAGGAGGGTGGCCCAGGTTCAGTGTCAGCTAGAGTTGTGTGTTACTGTCCCTGTTCACCACAACATCTTTATACCAGCACAGTGCTGCTATCATAACTGATCCAAGTAATCATGGTCTTAGATAATTAGCCTGGTTGATGAGTAAATAGGGAACATACACTCACCGGCCACTTCATTAGGTACACCTTGCTAGTACCGGGTTGGACCCCCTTTTGCCTTCAGAACTGCCTTAATTCTTTGTGGCATAGATTCAACAAGGTGCCGGAAACATTCCTCAGAGATTTTAGTCCATATTGACATGATAGCATCACGCAGTTGCTGCAGATTTGTCGGCTGCACATCCATGATGCGAATCTCCCGTTCCACCACATCCCAAAGGTGCTCTATTGGATTGAGATCTGGTGACTGTGGAGGCCATTGGAGTACAGTGAACTCATTGTCATGTTCAAGAAACCAGTTTGAGATGATGTGAGCTTTGTGACATGGCGCATTATCCTGCTGGATGTAGCCATCAGAAGATGGGTACACTGTGGTCATAAAGGGATGGACATGGTCAGCAACAATACTCAGGTAGGCTGTGGTGTTTAAACGATGCTCAATTGGTACTAAGGGGCCCAAAGTGTGCCAAGAAAATATCCCCCACACCATTACACCACCACCACCAGCCTTAACCGTTGATACAAGGCAGGATGGATCCATGCTTTCATGTTGTTTACGCCAAATTCTGACCCTGAATGTCACAAGAGAAATCGAAACTCATCAGATCAGGCAACGTTTTTCCAATCTTCTATTGTCCAATTTTGGTGAGCCTGTGCGAATCGTAGCCTCAGTTTCCTGTTCTTAGCTGACAGGAGTGGCACCCGGTGTGGTCTTCTGCTGCTGTAGCCCATCTGCTTCAAGGTTCGACGTGTTGTGCATTCAGAGATGGTCTTCTGCATACCTTGGTTGTAACGAGTGGTTATTTGAGTTACTGTTGCCTTTTTCTATCATCTCGAACGAGTCTGGCCATTCTCCTCTGACCTCTGGCATCAACAAGGCATTTTCGCAGAGAGAACTGCCGCTCACTGGATATTTTCTCTTTTTCGGACCATTCTCTGTAAACTCTAGAGATGGTTGTAAGTGAAAATCCCAGTAGATCAGCAGTTTCTGAAATACTCAGACCAGCCCATCTGGCACCAACAACCATGCCACGTTCAAAGTCACTTAAATCACCTTTCTTCCCCATTCTGATACTCGGTTTGAACTTCAACAGGTCATCTTGACCATGTCTACATGCCTAAATGCATTGAGTTGCTGCCATGTGATTGGCTGATTAGATATTTGCGTTACCGAGCAGTTGAACAGGTGTACCTAATAAAGTGGCCGGTGAGTGCATATGACCACAGCTCAATTGAGACATTTGTGGTGCTGGGACATATACAACTATTGAGAAGCCTTTGGAAGTGTGTCTGTTTTTCTCCTGATGATTAATGTTCCTGTATTGACATCATACCAGTTCCATCTGTCTCGCAACAATGATTATGTTCTGTCAATTAAAATAAGCAACACAAATACAAAATATTCAAGAGTTATATTATATTGCTGCTGTGTGTAGCAAATCCAGTGTTGTGTTAACCTATGTGGTTATTTTTACCTTCCTTGCAACAAAGATGGTAATGTTACCATTAGAATGTAGGCCCTATAACCTAGGCCTATACCAAATGCATACCTAGGCTATTCTTCTAAAAGCAGTCCACTATAAGGTCCTCTCTGAAGATTTAAGTATTCTGTAGGCTGAGAGAAGGTGAATCCTAAAAAACCTGCCCAGTAGTGAGAGTATGTACTGTACTGTAGCAGGAGTCAAAGCTGAGTGTGTTGGAAAACCTTGTCAGTGCATAGGATATAGATTTTTGGAGCTCAATTGAATTTCCTGTCTTTTCCGGATAAAAAATCATATATGTCACTTATGTTTTCTGTATTAATTTTTTTATTTTTTATTTTAACCCGGAAGGTCTGATATTATGTTGATACTCAATTAATGTGCATAGTTACTTGTTATATGCCAAATGAGAATTTCACATTGATAGTGATTATTTCAATAACATTTTGTGGCAGTCTGATCATCCACTAAATTGTAAATGGTATATTTTATTCACAAAAACACACAAAAATGCACTGTGAAAGCATAGTATTAGAATAACTCATGTAGTTTTTTGTTGACAAACTCTGTGGTTTCTAATAATGATTCATCCCAAACCTTCCCATGACAAATGTGTGGTACATTCCGCTCTCACAAGTGTCAACAATCCTGCATCTGCTCAAACTGCTGTGACACCGATAAAAGTTAGAAGAGCATCTGATCTGTCTCTGAAATGCATGAATATAACTAGTCATGTTAACTGGTTTGGGCCTAACACCGCCCCTCAGCTGTGACTTTATTCACAATAAATCACAGACTCGAGTGCCTTATTGTTTTTATACAATGGTTACAAAATTGTGACAAGAAAACAATACATTCATTTTGTGATAGGTTGTGGTGTTTTCTGCCCTGTGCTCAGAAATATAGTTCTCAAAACTACTACTGTTGTCAAGGTAATGTGATAAACACATTTTCGTAATTGGAGTTTTTGCACAGGGATATAACTGTGACATATGGTAAAACGCGTCTTAGCTGTTATTTCATCATGGAATGAAGCACAGCTTCATTGTTATTCGTCTCTCAGCCAATCACAATGGTCAAACCGTTGTATAATGGTAAATAATATGGTAAATAAAATCCTATTATGTGCCTCTTTATGCCGAATAACTCAATTAACATCCTATGACAAGCCTTTCTGCACAAGTAGCTACAGTAATGATGGTCTTGCGGCAGCAGCAGTGGCAGACGGAGAGCAATGAGGCATAACTTCTGAAATGTACTTCAGAGAAATGATGATAGGCAAAACCGTTTTTTCAATGCAAAGTGCAAGCAATCTTATATATTGAGACACGCAGCCATGCGTCTCAATAATGTCGCTGAATAAGCGAGGCTCTGCAATTACTAACTATTCTCTCACTCTCTTTTGTGATTATTTTGTTACAAGGGAACACAAATGTCAGCGCTGTCAATGTTGTAATGTAATTTCCACCACAGAGGGATGGATCTTTTCAAAATCCTTCGCAGCTCTTGCCTCCACCTTGTGGTGGCTTTCGGCAGCATTTCACACGTCTTCACAACTACTATCTGCCGCAGCAGTGGCATTGAGGTAGCTCACCGTTAGGATGACAACATCCATATTTTAAACCTATTGTAGTTCCCCAGGACTATTCAGGACTAATAACATAAGGACAAATATACAAGGAGAGATAAGTAAGACTGTTGGGACATTTCTACAGTCAATAGGTTGGGTCTGAATGAGGGAAGCAGTGAATGCAGAAGCAGTGAATGGTTGACAGGAAACAGTTAACAGTAAGCAGGAAAAACGAAGCTCACCGTCTCGTAGTCGTACCACACAGCATCTGGGAGGTAAGCTTTGATCCTCTCCATCCCCTGTAAAAAAAATCAAACAATCACAAATCAGCTGAACACATCATTCAACTATGAAGTAACCAATCAACCAACAGTATGCACAAAACGTGTTAACACCATCTTACATGAATAAACCAATCATAGACCAGTGATGGAAAACTAAGAACACATGATAGAAATGTGAATGTTGACATGAATAAGCTGATTGTATACCCTGTCTATCTAGTTTTCACAAGACATTTGAACGAAACGTATATGGCTTCAAAGTTGAATCTGGAATCAATCAAAGGCATTTGTAACAGGTTATGGTGAAGGCAGCATCAAGCGATGGACGAAGGGCGACAGTCTTTGATGATTCTAGGGGACAGAGAGGAGTGATCAATAAAAGAGGGGCCATTCTTTGATAGTGCTTACTCTACTCACTGTCAATCTCACAGGAGCGAACAGAGTGAAAAAGAACAGAGAGAAATAAAGAATAGAGGGAGAGAACCTCATGTCCTTTTCAAAAAAGGCGTGTCTTGAGTATAGACCACTCTCATCTTTCAGTTTAAAGCTATCACTCTCTCTCTCTCTCTCTCTCTCTCTGTTTCACCGGCATGTCCAATTTCATGTTCCACAGTGCCCTGTCTTTAGGGATCTGAGAGCGAGGCCATGAAAGAAAGCAAAGAAAGGGGGAATGGAGGAAGAAGAAGGAGAAGAAGAAAAAGAAGATGAAGAAGACAAGGGTTGCCAAACAATGGAATAAATAGGAATTAAGGATTGCATATATAAACATGCAGTGGTTTTACACACACTATTGTTTTACTTTGTAGTAAGTAGTGAGTAGTGTAACCAAACCAAGTAACCCAGTAAACAAATCTAAATCTTGGGCTCTCCCTTTGAGGTGATTTGTTAGGTAGGTAAACTATCAGTTTGAGAACATAATATAATGTATTTAGTGTGACTTATGGAAAATTCCATTCATTTTCCCCTCATATATCACTTATCATCTGCAGTCCAATTCAATTCCCTTTCTCCATCACAGTAGACCCTTAGACGTTCTCCTGGTGAGGGATGGATGCTATCTTGCACCTCTTTACCTGGTGTCTGATTCCTTCATATGAGGTATCAGTCAAAATCATGAGTAATGCACAAGGATTGCTAGCATTAGCGTAAGTGCTAAAATGATTGAATGAGACAGAGTGGGCATCTGTCCTCATTTGGAGAGATGAGACATGTGCACAAGTAGGATCTGATCTAAACAAGTAGGATCTTTCATAAAGGTAGGATACAATGTTAGATTGCTCCGACTAGATACGATGAGAGAAAGAGAGAGAAAAGAGATAGGAGCGAGAGAGAGAGAAAGAGAGTGAGATATGAGATCACAGGGGTCTGAGAGAGTGGCTGATTAAGAGAATGCAGATGCAATGAGGGAGCCTGCTTTTGATGAAGGGATGAACAAAGAAAAAAGAGAGTAATGGGAGGAGGAGAGAAGAGGGAGAGGAGGAAAGGAGGTATGGGGGTGGACTCAAGGGGACATCATCTGCTTAGTCTATCCAAGCACCATCCAAATCAAGGTGAAGATCTCCTCTGATCTGAAAGTTAGACCCAATACATCATTAGAGAAAGAGGGAGAGTGGAGGTAAGCTGTAGAAAAAGAGAGACATAGAAAGAGAGAGACAGGGAAATAGACAGGCAGAGAGAGAGAGAGAAAGAGAGAGAGAGTGGGGGGGTATGAGAAAAAAGGGGGAGATGTTTCGGTAAGCTTTAAGCATGCAGAATACTATGTGCTGTTAATAAACTCCTTTGGCAAAACTTGACGTGTGTAACTCATTGTGTGTCAAATATGCATTGATGTTATTGGGAGGTTTATTATTTAGTGCCCTACCAGTGAAGTAGGTTGAAATTGTGACTCACACTATTATAATCTCAAGCTCAGGGGTGACAGCCTTGAAACCTTCTTTTCCTCTGCTTGCATAAGAAACTTTTCACAATTACACCCTGATTAAACTTATTACATCCCTAGCCCCACTTTGAATGCATTTCACTCTGCTTTTCTCTAATTCGTGAGAGGCCATTCTAAATTGCTTATTAATCAGGCCACTTTAACATGACCGCAATCTATCTACACACACACACACACACACACACAGACAAACCATCTATCTGCACTTCTAATCTGCCAGTAATGAGGTCAGTGCTCTCATTAGAGCTGAGAGAAAAGAGGGGGAATATGAAAGAGAAGAAGGAGGGAGGAGATGGAGGGCAGAGGAAAATTAAATCCCATGTCATGCTTTCGTCACAAGGGAGTTCAAATTGTGTGTGTACGTGTGTGTGTGTGTGTGTGTGTGTGTGTGTGTGTGTACTGACCGGGTCCAGTACAGGTGTAATTAGGAGGTGCTTTCCCCAGAGGAACTGCCGGTCCACTGTCCAGGTAACACTGTCAGAATAGAACCTGGGAAAGAGAGAGAGATCAGATCAGATCAGAGGTAGAGGTAGTGTAGGTATCAGGGGTAGGTCTTCAGTTTCACTGTCACTAGGTTTTGTATCATTAGGAATGGACATATTTTGACGAGACAAAAAAACAAGCATCACATTTAAGGTATCATAATGATATGACTCACTCATGCATGACAGGCCTTACAACAGTCTCCCCACTGGTGTGGGCCCTGTAGAAGAGTGTGTAGAGGTAAGGGAGCAGGCTGTAACGGATGCTCAGGTAATGTCTGGAGCTCTCCACCAGTGCTGATTGAGGACCAAACACAGCAGGGTCCTGGGGCTAAAGAGAGGAGAGGTGTGTGTGTGTGTGTGTGTGGGGGGGGGGGGGACAAAAGTAGGAGAGAATAAAAACCAGACCAGACGTGAGTGAAGGAGAGAAAAAGAGGGAGAGAAAAGAAATACGTTTTAATCCCATAATTGTGCAGTCTGAGTGGATGATTAGCTGTTGAAGGGCCCTACTCTTCTTATCTGGCTAATCATTTATGCCCTGTGTGTGTGTGTGTACCTGTGCGTGTGTGCATGCAGTCTCAAGAGATTAATCTCAGGTCATTAGGTAAGTGTGTGTGTGTGTGTGTGTGTGTGTGTGTGTGTGTGTGTGTGTGTGTGTGTGTGTGTGTGTGTGTGTGTGTGTGGACTTTGGCCTGTGTAGCCTTCTGATGAGAGAAGTGATTAGGGCAAAGCAAAGGTCACACATTAGACGTCTCATTTAGTGTGAATCTCTCTTTCTATTCATCATTATTTCCAGTCTGTCAGCACATAGCATATTGCTCTCTCTCTCTCTCTCTCTCTCTCTTTCTCTCTTTCTTGTCTCTTCAAAGATTGTATTTCTTTTTTCAAAATGATCTCATAAGAAATGGAACTGTTATAAAACATACAGCGTAGCCTTGTGCATTATGGTTCCGGCTGAAGGGATAGAACGCTCCAACCTGCATCCAACGGCGACACAGCTCTTCGGATGTGTCATCAAAGAAACCACAAATATCTGCCCCGATCTGACAACAGAAAAACATACCACAAGACAGTCAGTCAGTGCAACACTAACAGAAACCAATACACTGAGACATGCACACAAACAGTGCCCTGCATAAGTAATGGGACAGTTAAGTATTTTTTCTTCCTTAGACCCTATACTCCAAAAGTTTGGATTTGAAATCAAATAATTCTATATTTGGGAGTGTTTGTGTACATATACCCATTATTTGTCCTAAATTGCATATGGTGCCCATGAAAGAGACAACAGCCAATGGCCGGTCCTGGGAGAGCAGTGTGTTACTGTTCCTATTGTTTACCAGGGCACTAGAACATGCTCCATGGGAGGGAATAAATCCAAATCTCATTTCTCGGGTACTCAGAGTATGTGTGTGTGTGTGTGTGTGTGTGTGTGTGTGTGTGTGTGTGCAGTGAAGAAACCTCTCCAACAGGACCAGAGTAACATAGCTGAATAAAAGTGTGTGTGTGTGTGTGTGTGTGTGTGTGTGTGTGTGTGTGTGTGTGTGTGACTGTTCTATCTGAGACCAGGTTCTTTTCAGCCATTTTAGAATATCTCATCATAATATATAAAATATCTCCCTCTTTTTAACCTGCCTCTGTGTTTTGTGTGTGCCATCGGGACTGCCCTTTAGGTTTACAAAAAAATAAAATGATATATATATATATATATATATATATATATATACACATAAAGATTCACAAATCAATGAAAATTGAGTTATGAATTATAAAACACTCAACCAATCAACCAATTAATCTATCAAACACCAGATGAGTTAGTGGATATGAAATAGATGGATGAAAAAACCAAAAGAGCTTAATAAAGTACTGTACTCACATAGGGGACTCCAAACAGGCCAAACTCCAGCATGCCTGGGATGGCCCATTTGATGTCGTTCCAGTTGGCTGCGTTGTCACCCAGCCAGTGACCCGAGTATTTACCCACACCAGGGAAGGAGGAACGGGTGAGCATCAGGGTCCGGTTACCCACAAACACACGCTTCAGAGCACTGCATTGGAAGAGAGAGAGAGAGGGGGGGTGGGGGGGGTTACAGTTTCTCATAGCTACATATATCCTTTTTTGGTCGGCAAAAAAGTTTGAATTGCATTGGCCAGACAAGGAGACTACCAGAGTGGGTCAGTGAATTGAGACCTTGAGTGTGTGTGTGTGTGTATGTGTGTGTGTGTGTGTGTGTGTGTGTGTGTGTGTGTGTGTGTGTGTGTGTGTGTGTGTGTGTGTGTGTGTGTGTGTGTGTGTTTGTGTGCTCGTGCATGTGTGTGTGTGTGTGCTTGTCAGTGTGTGCTTGTCAGTGTGTGTGTGTGTGTCAGGCCTCAGGCATAAGAGACATAAGAGTCTATTTTAACCCTTTGTCCATTGACCGAGCCCAAGGCTACGTTTGTAATGAGGCAGAATGCATCCAAACAGAAATAGAGCTCATCTCAGAAAGTATAGGAGGTTACTCAATTCTAGTCAGCACTTCAGTCTAGTACATGACAGACCCAATGACCTATGTTCTGACTCTCCAAAATAACTTCTGATGCGTATAAATGTCTGATGATAAAAGTATGGGTTCATACTGCTGTGACTGTCTTAGTCCTGTACGAAACGTGGCTGAACAAATCTGTTATTAATCTATAGGCTATATATCTATAAGTCTATAGGCTTGGCTGGTTATAATATGTATTTATGTGACCGTGTACGCAAGGGAGGAGGTATAGCCATTTGGTATCTATCTAAACCAAAGCATTTTGAGTTTGTTGCCTTGAAAGTGCACTTATCGAAAGCTCTGAACTTTTCGAAAAGCTGTGATTTAATAGGTTGCTATAGACCTCCATCTGCAAAAGTAGAATCCTTGGAATCTCTGGCTGAACTACTGTGTGGCTGGGGGAAAAAAATTAAATGGTGTAATGGGTGATTTCCTGGGATTGGTTATCTCCTAACTCTGAGGCCATAAAAGGGCTGTGCAATACACTGAATTTTACTCAATTGATAAATGCAGTCACATGACCCAACCCAAAAGACTTCTCCAAGTCAACACTTATTGATGTTATTTTTAACTAACAATCTGCACAAGTACTCTGTATTTTCCCAAACGATTTAAGTGATCATTATGCAGTTGCATACATTAGAGACACCAAAATCACTCAAGTGCCCCCCTGGTTCATATTCAAACAACATATTAAGCTGTTCTGTGAGCAGGCATTGCTGTATGGACTTTACACATGCGACTGGTATAGAATGTAGCTTATTCCGGACATTGAGGAGCCATTCTCTTATTTTCATTTTCTGTTTTTTACTATGAATGTTTGCAGGTCAGTCTTCTCTGTGTGAGCTAACAGAATTAGTTAAAATAAGTACTTTGCTGGTTTAGTAGAGACGTAGGTCTGGATAAAAAAAAAAAAAGTACTTAAACTTAAAACATTGGGAAACTGATCCCTGATCCACAATCGAAACACACAAAGGGCCAATGCCAGAAAGGGTAACTCCTAAGATGAATGCCAGTCATTCAGGGCACAGAGAAAGAAATGCACCTTTTTAGTACATACAGTGGGGGAAATAATTATTTGATCCCCTGCTGATTTTGTTAGTTTGCCCGATTACAAAGAAATGAGCGGTCTATAATTTTTATGGTACTTTTATTTTAACAAATAGAGACAGAATATCAACAAAGAAGTCCAGAAAAAACACATTATATAAAGTTATAAATTCATTTGCATTTGATCGAAGGAAATAAGTATTTGATCCCCAAGCAAAACATGACTTAGTACTTGGTGGAGAAACCCTTGCTGGCAAGCACAGAAGTCAGACGTTTCTTATAGTTGGTCACCAGGTTTGCACACATCTCAGGAGGGATTTTGGTCCACTCCTCTTTACAGATCCTCTCCAAATCCTGAAGGTTTCAAGGCTTTTGCTTGGCAACTCGAAGCTTCAGCTCCCTCCACAAATTTTCTATAGGATTAAGGTCTGGAGACTAGCTAGGCCACTCCATGACCTTAGTGTGCTTCTTCTTGAGCCACTCCTTTGTTGCCTTGGCTGTATGTTTTGGGTCATTGTCATGCTGGAAGACCCATCCACGACCCATCCTCAGTGCTCTGGCTGAGGGAAGGAGGTTCTCGTCCAAGATCTTATGGTACATGGCCCCGTCCATTGGCCCCTCAATGCAGTGAAGTCGTCCTGTACCCTTAGCAGAGAAACAACCCCAAAGCATAATGTTTCCACCTCCGTGTTTGACGGTGGGGATGGTGTTCTTGGGATTGTAGCATTCAGCATTTCTCTCCCTCCAAACACGAAGAGTCGAATTTATGCCAAAGAGTTCAATTTTGGTCTCATCTGACCACATCACCTTCTCCCAAGCCTTCTCTGAATCATTTAGGTGTTCATTGGCAAACTTCAGATGGGCCTGTACATGTGCCTTCTTGAGCAGGGGGACCTTGTGGGCACTGCAGGATTTCAATCCGTTACGGTTTAGTGTGTTACCAATGGTTTTCTTGGTGACTGTGGTCCCAGCTGCCTTGAGATCATTACCAAGCTCCTCCCGTGTAGTTCTGGGCTGATCCCTCACCCTTCTCATGATCATCCTTACCCCACGAGGCAAGATCTTGCATGGAGCTCCAGGCCGAGGGCGATTGATGGTTATTTTGTATTTCTTCCATTTTCTAATAATTGCACCAACAGTTGTCTCCTTCTCACCAAGCTTCTTGCTGATGGTCTTGTAGCCCATTCCAGCCTTGTGCAGGTCTACAACTCTTACCCTGATGTCCTTTGAATGTTCTTTGGTCTTGCCCATGGTGGTGGAGAGGTTGGAATGGAAGAGATTGATTCTATTGACAGGTGTCTTTTATACCCATAACAAGCAGAGATTAGGAGTACTTTTCCTAAAGTGACAGGACTAATCTGTGTGCCTCATGGGCATATAACCGGTCTGTATGAGCCAGAATTCTTGCTGGTTTGTAGGGGATCAAATACTTATTTCCTTCGATCAAATGCAAATTAATTTTATATAACTTTATATAATGTGTTTTTTCTGGACTTCTTTGTTGATATTCTGTCTCTATTTGTTAAAATAAAAGTACCATAAAAATTATAGACCGCTCATTTCTTTGTAATCGGGCAAACTAACAAAATCAGCAGGGGATCAAATAATTATTTCCCCCACTGTAAATGCAAATCAAGCTTCTATTACAAATCAAGGAAAACCTCTACAACCCGATGAAATTATAGAAAACCATTAAGTCCATGAATTCTAACACAAATTCCTCTGGTCTCCCTGAAATTTACCTCAAATTCAATAGACACGACGGACAAGAATAAACTGCTTAACATGTTTACTGAGCATATTGCTCAGGCTAAGGCTATTTCATTTAGCAGAGATTGCTTCAGAAGTTGTAAATGCACGATAGGCCGGACGAATTTAACCCTTCTTTTTTTTTTTAAGTTGGTGCAAAGATCATTGGTGCTCCTCACTCATATATTGAATCTTTCATTGGCGAGTAATACAATTCCAAAGGTCTGGAAAGCAGCCTACATCACTACTTTACATAAGGGCAGAGACCTGTCCCAGTTGGATAACTATTGTCCCATATATAAACTATCTGTGATTGCAAATGTTTTGGAAAACCTGGTAAACACACAGTTGAAAGGTTTGCTTTATAATGACTTGTTAATTCAACACTCATATCAATAGTTATGCAATATCGCATGAGATTACAGTCCTTAATGCTCGTTCTTGCCTATACATTTCAAGTGACTATACCTTTGCCAAAAATGAATATTTTTCTTAGAAAATTTACTCTGGCATTTCTGGACATCTTATGAGCATTTTGCATCCATTGAACTTCAGAAACTCACCACTCACAAGACTCTTTCAGAGGAGTGGAATTTCTGTGTTTACAGACGTGTGATTTTCCTTTTGTGAATTGATTGTGTACAGACATTTTACCAGGTGTTTAAAGACATTGTTCCCAATATGCATTTCACATAATGCACCTTCATTCTGGAACACGCTTTAAAATATTTGAAAGTTAGAGAAGCTATTGTCCTTGCCTGTATTCTAGTCTCTGATAAACAAAAATGTTCCTGATAGCTGTTTTAATCCTCAAATTCATTGCTAACACTTGTCTTTTATGTGTATTTGTATATTTGTAACATTGCATGTACATGCTGTACTTGCCAGGTTGCCCTCGCCTTTCTAACCTCAGTGGGTTTTACCTGGATTAAATAGAGGATTAAATAGAAAAAGAAAAAGAGACTTATCAATTATGATTTCTGTAATAATAATACAATTCTGTACTCACACTTCAGTGGCAAGCACCATAGAGTATCCATAGAGACTGTGCACATCGTAGTGGTTTCCCCAGCTCTGCTTAGAGTCCATACATAGAGTCTTACTGTACATCACCTCATCCAGAATCCCTACAGATAGAAGTGGGATGAAGGAGAGAAGAAGAAAAAGGGGGGAGAGAAATTGGGAGGAGAGAGTGATGTGTGTGTGTGTGTGTGTGTGTGTGTGTGTGTGTGTGTGTGTGTGCGTGGGGGGGGGGGGGGGGGGTATTGTTGTTTTCGATGATGTTCATTTTCAAACTGTGAGCTCAAAAATGGATAGTTTATTTCTTCACTTTATTCAATAACAAGGTTTCCTCTATTTGCCATTAATTTCTGATTGAGGTATGAAAACAAACTATATTTGTGGGTTGAATGACGTGTGTAACCATTCTTACTGGGTGTGAATGGAGGGTAGTTGAGGTTGTTGTCCGCACATCCTTTTGTTGATCCTTTCTTGAAGTTTGCTACCTCATTCATGTCCTGCAACACAACCAGGAGAGAGTTCAGGTCATTCTGTTATATTAGATGAGGGCCAACCAGAAATACTGCATTTCTATCTAATTCTCATCTCTAGTTCTCAAACTGGTAAGAGTAGACTTACGATCCACAGACCATCGTGTTCTATTTCCCTATAGAACCTCTCGTACTCATCAGCCCACCACTCGATACATCCATCGTTGGTATAGTCAGGAAACACTGTCTCACCTGGCCATACCTAGACACAGAGAGGAAGGGTGATAATGCTGATGATGACACTGAAGCAGATGATGATGATGATGATGACTATGTGTGTGTGTGTGTGTGTGTGTGTGTGTGTGTGTGTGTGTGTGTTTGTGTGTGTGTGGCAGTCTGGATCTGACCTTGTATGACAGGGTAGTAGAGATTAAATCTCATGGTTTTTCCACTCCCTTCAGTAACACACTCTGGCTTTACTTATTATTCCACCGTTTGCAACTTTGCAACCAGGAACAGAGAGGGGTCATGAATTATGCTTGTGACATACTTAACAGACACAGCAGTATACACACACACACACACACACAATATTAGGATTTACCTCTCAGATTAATAGGGCCACCTTTTTGCCATATTGTGAGGCCTTCAGGGTCAGGGTTAATTGATTGTTCACAGTAGTTTTCCTCTTTCTCTTATACTGCCTTTTCCCCATATCCTCTCCCCTCTTTCTTTCTATCTTTCTTCCAGTAACCCCCCTCTCTTACTATTTCTCCCCCAGGCACCTCTCTCTCCCGTTGTCCCTCTTATAACTTGTCTTGTTTTTGTCTGCTAACTGACATGAAAAAAGAGATGACATCTAACAAACACTAAACGTACTTCCTCTCTGACTCGGCACCCAGGAGTAGCTTTTATTATTATCTTTAAAAGCAATTAGCCCCCTTAATAGTCTTATTAAAACCAGCCTGTCCTTGCATGTCCCCACTATTGCTATTATATCATCCCTACCATCTGTGCCTACCTCATCCATAATCATGAGCAGAACATGCACACACAAACAAACATTCACAGACACACATATAAACTCAAAGACACATGGGCTGGAAGTAAGCACTGTCTTTGATGCAGAACATTTTGAGACTAAACACTAATGTGAAATAGATGTATATGTTTGACCCGTTATAAAACCATAAAAAAGCGATTAGTGTGGGGCTAGGCTTAATCGTGTGGGTAATCAAAAGCTTTTCCATAGCCCATGTAATACGTGGCTTATCTCGCTCAAGAGCTTCACACGCTCGCTGTATAGTTGAGTCTGGGATTCAAAACTAGAGGTTAAAAAAATAACCCATGTTCTCTGAAAGAGATGAGGGAGACGCATCATACCACCCCTTCAGGCCTGGTACAGGCCGGTGACGCTTGCAGGCCTGCCTACTGCCTGTTCTATATTGTATGTAGGACCTAACAAGCTGGGGTCTCCAGTAATTAGGACATTGTGCACCACAGAGGGCATGGTCACATCCAGGCTGTAAAACCTTTGAAAGGTATGTGGAGAAGCCCACAGAGGGTTGCATTCCAAAGTCTCAACAATGGCCCCCACAGTCCAACGGGAGAGGCACTGTGTAGACAGGGCCCTACCCTTGGCAAAGTTCGCAAAGCAGACAAACAACTGAACACAAACCCTGAATGATGCAGTCCTGGCCATGTAAACACGCAGAACGCGTACAGAACAGAAGGGGTTCCCTTGTGCTCCGGATAGGAGAAGGTTGGTGAATGGAAATGCAGTAGTACTTGGAGAGACACTGGGGAGACGGGGGTGCAGGCCTTCCAAGTCTAGGTTGGATCTTTCATTGGCCATACACATAGATCCATCAGCTCGGGATGAGGGTGGAACAATTGGCCCTGCGCTTGGGAGTCCAAGGGTGCATGTAGAGTAGCTGAGTGATTTGACCTCCATGGTTTCCCAGGCCAATTTGGGGCTTTCAGGAGTAAGAACAAACTGATCGCTATCACTCTGTCGAGCATGGGAGGGATTAGGCCCACTGGAAGGAATGCATACAGGCACACGCAAGGCCACTGATGGGCGAGTGCCTATTTTTTGCATTTTCCAGTGATGCAAACAGATCAATGGTTGCCACACCGTAGCATATCCAAACCTCTTGGACATAGTCACAAACAAAAGTGTTCGCTGCTCCACGTCAATAACCTCTGTGACAAGAGTTGGACAGAGCATGGACAGAGCGTGTTCCTCCTTGGTGATTGACGTATGTACTGTGGATGTATTGTCTGTTCTGACCAGGACATGATGTTCCTGCAGGAACAGGAGAAAGTGCTTGAGTCCCAGCCAGGACTTACTGGACATAAGGGGACCTGAGCAATGCTGCTTATGCCAGAGAGTGGTCAGGTACTGGAAACTCACAGAGTCTCATAAGCCCCCACACCTGGTGCTAGGTGCAGTTTTTCCTGCTCCTTTTCCCAGGCCCCATTGATGGAGTAAGATTGCTGAGGGTCTTTAGACTGAGGTTACTGGTCTGGACGCTGGTCTGGTGGCTGGACTGGAGAGAGCGACCTCGGAATCTTGAAGGTGGGGGGAGGAAGCCTCATGGTCATGACCTGGTTGGTGAAGGGCCTCTTCAATGAATGTGGGTGGTCCTTAAGGTAGACCTACTTGTCTTTCTTTCATTCATTTCAACTTGACCCTGGACATTAGGTCATCCAGGACTACCCTGAACAGCCCAGCTGTATCAACGCATGTCCTGGGCTCCCTGTTGGAAATGCCGGATAACCAGTCCAGCCAGAGCTCTCTGTCCCACCATGGGAACACCCTTCCAACAGACTGGGCTCCCTTGTCCTTGGCGTCAAAGATGTTGCGCACCAACTCCAAGTAGACTGACACAACCGCACCAGCATTCACCTCACTGGCCGCCTGCGGTTGTAGGTGTAGAAACCAATGTGGTCCAAGCTCCTGGGCACGGCAGAGGCACCAGCCTTAAGGTTTAGAAAATTGGCCACCCAGCCTTCTCTTCTTGGTGGGCTTTGTAGTGGTTTGACCCACTCATTGTAGATAGTCTGGTTTAAATGTCAAGCTAAACCACAGGATTCCTGTAGAGACAACCTAACACCCCAGGAGAATCATAGGATTCTCAGTAGAACAGTTAAGTTAAGTTGTAGCTAGCTACGAGATCACACTATAGTATGCATCACAGTCAGCGAGTGAATAGTGGAAAGGATAAAATGGGGCGCTTGCTAGGTTGTATATATAGGATGCGGAGAAGACGGAACTATCTGCCTGCAAGCGTCACCGATTGTATTGGGGACTTCAAACACATACATGCATACAGGCACGCACACACACAAACACACACACACACACACACACACACACACACACACACATACACACACACACACACACACACACACACACACACACACACACACACACACACACAGCCCACCTCTCCCAGTAGGGGTGTCTTTCCATCAGCCTCATTGACCCAGGCATTCTTCTGTGTACCACGATCATATGATTCATATGAAGCACCATTCACCCTCTTACTAGTGGCTACAGCTGGGTCCTGTGGGAAAAAAAACAACCATTGGATCACATAGAAGATTTACATGATACAGTAGGGTTTAGAATAACCTTTAGTAAACGATGAATTAATTATGAATTAATCAATTATGAATAAATTATGAATATTATAACATACATAGCAATAGAGGCAGAACAGTCAAAGTGGGGCTTGAACTGTAGTTACATTTTAAGTACACTTTAAGTACTCAAATGCCATAGAGGTAAGGACTTCTTCACAGAGACTATAGCCCACTTGCATACAAACCAGCTAACAGATAACCAGAAAATAATTTCAATCTACGATGATGTTCATCAGAAGTCAAATTGACCTTCATTGGTATCATACAGTATACAGAAACACTAGACAAATACTAAAAGTCTGGCATTTGTTTCTTACCAATATGAGGATGTACCGCTGTCCATTTTTGTGCAGGTAATCAGCAAACTGAGGGAGGTCTCTGAACTTGACAGCATCATAGGTGAAGTCCTTCTTGTCCTCCATGTAGTCTATGTCAGTGTACTGGATATCCTGTGGTGGAAGGAGAAATCACTGGAATCAAATTGCTTCAAATAATTCAAATATTGGTAGAACGCAAATACATTCCCTTAGCATAACTATGATCAAATCAATCAGGCTTAGGCATTACATTCGTAATGTTACCAGTTGTCATTCTTTAAATATTTTGTGCTGCTTTACTTTTTGTTTACAGCCACAGATACTGTTAGCATATTCGACATGACTTGTATTCTCCTCACATATTAGCATCTAAGCTTTCCTAATATACATCCTCTTAAATGTTAGTATATCAGCATCACTTAAAGGCATCCACTCGAACGTTAGCCCGCTGGCATGCCTTGGAGGTTCAGACCTTGATGTGAGTACTTGCGACTTGGCTAATGTGTTCCGGAACCTTGGGAGGATTTTAGAGTGTTAGCACATTCTGTTTTTGGTCTGGGCCTTGATTCTCTTGCCTGGCAATCCCTCTCCATATCGCCGTAACAGATGGTTCACAGCTTCTGCCAGTTCCTTCCCTAATGTTAATCAGTTCCAGACGTATTAGTATAATGTGATAATGCCCTCTGTGGTCTATCTGATCGCTATCAAATATGTCCCTCAATATATCTTGAGAGAAACCAGCTGCATTCTAATGTCTTAGGGGGAGTCTATGGATGGGATTATTAGGAACATACAACAGCGTTTGTTTTCATAAAATACCACTTTTCTGTGTGTTTGTGATTGATTGTGTCAGAACTGTGGTTTCTTAATTATCTTGGAAGTTCAGTAGGAGCTCATGAGTTCACACAAGTTCAATAGTAGCATGCTTCCCCAACTGTCACACTCATTTTCCCTTTAAGTCAAAGACCAGGTTATTTTCCACATGCTGCCTGTTGACCTGTGGCATGGACTTGATATCACATGTCTTTAGCTGCTAAAGTGGAATTGGTGGACAATGATTGCTAGATTGTGATAGGTGGATTACATTCCTTAGCCTTTCACTAACAGTGTGGGATCAGTTGATAACATCCTCCCGTTTGTGGCATAGAATGTGCATTTCTGGAAACTAACATGGGTGGATGAAGACTGGATGAATGGGCTCTAGCACACAGCTAATGTATTTTTCTGAACAAAATGTTGGCTACTAACAGGTGTAGTAAAAAGAATGCACAGAATGCCAGTGTAAAATAAATGTCTTGTTTCTTTCTTTTTTTCTAATTAGTGAATACATTCCTTAGGCTTTAGATCTCAGTAATATCTAGATAGAATTTCCTAGCCTGTACAGTACTGGGTAGTGTCCACCAAACTCGCTTTTGCCTACAAAAAAGCGAGGCGCGCCGTTTCCGTATCTGAAACAGCGGCCTTCAAAGTGGAGTGGAAAAGACGTGACGGTTGTTGCTAGGCTACCTGATACAGTGTTTGAGCTGACAAGGTAGCTAGCAACGATTAGTGATTATGCTAACACAAACTTTCTATGCATTTCTATGCTAGTAAGAATAGCTTGCTTGTTTGTTTAATACAGAAAGAGTGTATATATATTGTGTATTTACATCAGAAACTGTAGTGGAAGACATTTTCCATAATTTTCCACTGAAGTAGCGCCATCTTGTGAAATATTGTCCCGCCCCTCCATCAATGAGATTGGTTACTTGGCCCAAAGTGACATTGATGCATGGAACTCCATTCCAAAAGTTCAACACAATTCAAGATGAGGGCGCCCGGTGCGCTCCGTTTGGGTGGAGGAGTGCACAGAAAGCGTCCTTCTCGGAAAAAAAATGGAGAATTGACAGCTCATAAACTAGTTTATGAATTAAGTGTTTCTATTGTACACTAGCTCTCTAGGTTTCTAAAGTTCCCCAGTTCTCCCTAGTTTCTCAATCCCTTGGATTTCTGTTGTTCCCCTAGTGTGATTCTTACATATGGCAGGCCAATAGCCCGGTTCCTCTCAACAGTCGCCTTAACCTCATCCAGAGTGCCGTAGTCCCAGCGGGACAACTGGAATCCTAGGGACCAGTATGGAGGTATAACAGGCCTGCCGATTAGCTGGACACACAGAAACACACACAGAAACACACACATGCAGACACACACATATTAGCATACTGGTCTCCTACTAAAATTGTGTACCGATACATGTATGTAAGTATGTTTTCCCAATTGGGAAATTGGGAAAGTGTACTATCATGTATAGGTATGCGATTTAATTTGGAGACTGTTGTGTATTAGAGATAAGGTCATTGTGGAAAAATAAATAATATATATATTTTTAAATGACACTCATTAATACACACAGTAGGACAACAAACAGATATTCCATAAATGCACACCAAAAACTAATAACCAGCTTTAAAAACGAGAAATAACCTTGTTTGTTATCACAATTAAATCAATTGCAATATGTTGTCACCCCAAAAAAGGTCTGAGATCATGTTTCCTATACCATGTGACCACATATGAATACTTATTATTATTATGCTTCATTCATGTACATAGGCCCTGATGTCTCACCAGAAGGAATTCCTGCACGACTTGCTCTGGTGTGTCACCCAGTAGGATGTAGAAGTCTAGAATCCCTCCGATGGTTCTGTAGGTGACAGCTGGAGCAGGCTGCAGAGTCACCTCTGGAACAGGTAACAAACACACATGGAAGGAAAAACACACACGTCTGGATCAGATGCGCATGCACGCACACACGCACACACACACACACACACACACACACACACACACACATTCATCTGACATCAGACATTCAGATGTCATCAAACATTCCCATTTCAGTCCATCATCTCGTTCAGAGAGAAAAATGAATACTGATATGCTCTTTGATATGTCAGTCTGTGTTTGTGTGTGTGTGTGTGTGTTTGTGACTCAACTGTGCTCCAGAATAATGCAAATAATTTAGTTTGGTTTTGAGCTGTCTCTCACCGTTTCTGCCAGTCCTAATTACTAAATTGGTGTTTAAGGCTGTGAAAAAAAATATATATATAAACATTCCCAATTCACTAATGTCCCTGTGCTCTACCATGCTCTCTTCAACTGCACCTGACAAACAGTATCAGATCAATTGAAAGCATAACAAACTTCGAAGCCTGAAGCCATCTCTTATGGAGAGCTATTGGCAATGGTGTTGTGCGCAATGGATAAAGTCACAGTCAGTTTCTAGACTTTTTTTTGGGCTTGGGCTGATGAAAATGTCTGCAATATCACTTGTGTCGGGTCGGGCTTGAATTTTCAGGCCTGTGTGCCTGTGTGCGACTGTGTGGGTGTTTTTGTGTGTGTTGTACCCATAGCATTGCTGTTCATGAGGAAGACTCCAAATGACTTTCCGCTCTCATCTTCCAGACAGAGGAAGAAGGGATAGTGCCCGTAGAGGTTGTGTGTTCCCTGGAGTGATGATAGAGAAAGAGAGGGATGAGAAAGAGAGACAGATCGAAGCTGAGGGGGCGACTTCACTACCTAATCAGCTTACAAGACATTCAATTATCCACCCCTTTGGGAAGGAGTCTACACATGCTGCGAACACAACAATCCTCCGCCCCCTACACGCACGCACACACACACGTACACACATACTATCCTTCTGCAATGTAATGTCTGTGTAGCTCACGTGTCTGTGGAGCTGTCGCTCACGTGTCTGTGGATGCAAGTGACGATGAGGGTTTATAGACTTTATTGCATTTATGTATACTTATATTTCATTACATGTTGTTACTGCTTTAGATTTGTGTTCTTTTTTTACTTTTTACCGTATGTACAGTTACACCAATGTTGTCCGTCAATATGTTATATTCAAGCTCTTTAACATACAAAATGTGGTATTGCTATGATTTCTGCGAACAATTCCTGTTAATAGTTTTTAAATTACAGACCATAATTTACAGTCCAAATACAATTAATAATGCGTCTCTGGCGTCCCAGCCATATTCATCCTTTACTCCCTTGATTCTGAGAAAACTGGAGCCTGAAAAGTCTGGGCCAACAGACTCAATCCTTGCAGGCTCCTGCAAAAAAAAAAGCTTTTCATGTAAGCTGATTCCATGTGACACTGAATCTCTGCTCTCAAAGTGAAATATGCGTCCTTGATACATGGCAAACACAGGATAAGAGGGTTTCCCAGTTTGATGGCTAGGTAGCAAGCTAACTGCTTATTGAAAATGTTGCTTAAATCTATGTAGAATTGCAGAAATGCACTTACAGAAGACTACATTCTCCTTCCAGACCCTATGTCCAAATTAAGATGATTAGCGCCAATGATTTTGCCTTAGGTTCAGCTAAAACGTCGCCACTGAGTGTAGGGTATTTTGAGTGAGCGCACCGGCACAAAAAAATATCACTATACGAAACAAAACATAGCTTAATCAAGCGAATGAAGGTCGATTGTGCGAGAAGAACATTTTGTATCTGAACATTTATCGTCTTCCTTGCAGTCCCTCTCTCCAAAGGGGACCCTAGAGAAGTTCGGGTTTAAAATAACGAAAGACAAGTTCAAATGAAACGGAAAACACGTTTGAAATTGAACGCTATGTCTCGCCTCCTGGAGGAGTTGCTGCTACCTTTAGATGCTATGCTGTTCCTCTGATCGTAATGCGTTAGGCCTACTTGGGGTATAAAAATTTTTATGAATTAAATAATCATTGCTTCGGTCTCACATAAACTTGTAGGCGGCCAGAAATAAAATCACGTCGTCGGCGGTAGGACATCGTAGCCTTCTGCGGGGCACAGGTAGGAAAAAAGCCAACGGCCCAATCTGTTTTGTGTGCTGGGTT
Source organism: Argentina silus (assembly GCF_951799395.1). Classification (NCBI taxonomy): domain Eukaryota; kingdom Metazoa; phylum Chordata; class Actinopteri; order Argentiniformes; family Argentinidae; genus Argentina; species Argentina silus. Next base: position 24,096,622 of record NC_139653.1, read on the forward strand.
GTCACTGTTACTGTGGTCGTAATGATTATTTTTCAGTTAATTCAATGAAGGGGAAAGGGGGGGGGGGCACACACCTCAATGGCGACATGGTGAATCTCACAGATCCATCGTTATCAATAAACTCACCCACTGATGTGTGTGTGACAATCATGAATTAAGTTCTTCATCTTGCGAAATTGTTATTGTAATGGTGGGGTATACACAGACCTTGCTATTTGTTTTTTATTTCTATGCACCAACCTCACCAAGTCAATTTCCTGTATGTGCAAATATACTTGGCCAAATAAAATAATTCTGATTCTGATTCTGACTGATTCTGTGTGTGTGTGTGCGCGCGCGCGGTGCGCGCGTATGTGCGTGAATGATTGAATTCTCACCCCATTGGGGAATGCATCTCTGGAAAAGATGGGCCAGGTTCTCCAGTTGGTGTCATGGCGATATTGCTGGTGGACATGTTCTCCTAGGCCGTAGATATTATGGGATGGCAACCTGGCAGACAGCTGCAGGTACTGATCAGCAAACACCAGCGGCCCCATAGTTGTGTCAAACCTGTGTTATATATATGTGTGTGTGTATATGTAAGAGAGAGTGAGTGAGTGTGTGTGTGTGTGTGTGTGTGTGTGTGTGTGTGTGTGTGTGTGTGTGTGTGTGTGTGTGTGTGTGTGTGTGTGTGAGTGAGTGAGTGAGTGAGTGAGTGAGTGAGTGAGTGAGTGAGTGAGAGAGAGAGAAATAGTGTATGTGGGTTTATTGAGAATAGGACAAAGGAGTTGGATTACAATACAGAAACATACAAACACACACAGATAGACACATGCACATATTTGTTTGTAAGTTGACAGGCCATTGTTGGAAAAACACACTGAGGCTGGGTTAGCGCATAAGACATTTTACAGGACAGGTCCACATAGAGAACTGACAATCTCCACTTACAAAACTGGAGTTGTTTTTGTTGTAATTCTAACACTATACCTATACAATCTAATACAATGCATATCAACCAATGTATCAAACAATCTCCTGATAAGACCAGATAGCACAGCAACAGTCATCTGATATGCACATGGGGCTAAGGTCAGCTTCACTCTCACCTATGGCCTTCAAACATTGGTCACAGTGGTAGTTTATGAACATGTCAGGTAGGTCATTTAGTAGAGTAGTACAATCAGTCAGTGTTACAACTCTGACACTTGTGCATACTGAAACTGTGTGATTAAAAACAGGTGAAGCTGAGGTCATACACTAGCCAGCATATTAGCCAGTCCCCTCACCTCTGATAACAATTAATAAATTAAGAATTTAATTAATTAATTGATGTTATGGCTTGTCAAAAGCTATGTTTTAAGTAAGAAGTTATGGCTTGTCAAAATACTTTTATTGCGACACAACTTAGGTCGGTGGAATTTGCTTTCAGTACAGCATGGTGGGGAGCTTTACATTCACAGCAATGAATAGAAGACAGACAATGCAATATAGTCCAATGGGTACAGTCGCATGCCTTCGTGACTGCATGAAGTTATAGAAGCTTTAAATAACATTTCCCTGTGTGATATCAAGCTCACAACCACAAAGATTTCCCTAATTATCCAAAGATCATGTATATATTTTCCTGGACCTGTTCTATCAAGCATTGTGGAACAGAGAAGAAACATGGTCTGTAAATATTTCCTTAAAATACTATGTACCAAGTGCTTTTTCAGATCATTGGATAGTCTACATCACTTCTGTCAAATAAGTATGTCTGTGTAGTCATATATGTAGCGGTTATATGTGTGTCTGTTTCACAATAAGTCTGGTCGTGTTACAGTTAGAATATGGATAAGTTTAAGTTCTATCATACACAAAATACATTATGTATGGAAACCACCAAACATACAGTGCCCTGTGTAAATAATGGGACAGTGAAGCATTTGTTTTCTTCTTTTAGCTCTACACTCCGTTTGAAATCAAACTCATCACTATGAGGTTAAAGTAGAGACTCTCAGCTTGTATTTGATGGTATTTGTGTACATATTGGTTTCACCATTCAGAAATTACAACACTTTTTAGACATAGTCACCCTGTTTTAGGCCACCAAAAGTGATCCATAGTCTGAACTTTATCCTTTTTTACTACTATCTTTTTAACCTCATGCTATGTGTAAAAAATTGGGACTTATTGTACAGTAATAGCCTATGTGTTTATTATCAAACACATAGGGGACACATTATTAAACAAAAATATGTATAACATATATATCATTATACATTTTAGTAATGGGCAAGAAACATTAACAAGGTTAATTATACAACGGGTTCATCTAATCAAGCATTGTGATTGGCAAAGTGTTCAAAGCTGTGATTTAATAAAGGTAATGTCACGGTTAAATCACCTTTTATGATATTCATATGGCGCAGTAGATTTGTTTATCACATTCCCTTGACTATATTTCTCAGCGCAGGGCAGAAACCACCACAATCTATCACAAAGTAAATACTTAAATCATTGGTTTCTTTTTACAATTTTCGCATTTGTTGTTTAACTGTTGTATAAAAGCAGTAATGCCCTTTAAAGCCGTGAATTATCATTTATATTGTCACTTGGTAGGGGTTTGCCGGCACTCTGCTGCATGTTGCTCCTAACAACTCCCCCTACCCGCGACAATGTTGACGATTAATCATGTCTTTGAGGGCATTCATTGCTTAAATAATATATACTCATACGTTTTCATCACACTTTGAGGATTAAGAAGTCCTCAATATGTAATAGAACAGAATGATATGCCACCAATATTAGACAACTATGCAGAAAACACTGAAGCCGTTAGATGTTGTAATGCCTGTCACAGCAGCAGGTTGGAGTTGGCTGTATCTTGCAGAAGCTTATAACATTAACATTTGTTAGCATTCATTGTCACTCAGTCCCATATTCTGTCCTTACTAATGATAATGATGGTTTAATGGTATAATGGTTTAACAGGGAGTGTGTGGTATGGCCCGATGGGCTGGTTTGAGGTGTAATTGATTGCTGTGATGTCACACAGACCCACTGAGCGTGCCTAGAATGACAGGGGTGTGATTATGCCTTCTTGGTCGCCGAGGGAGACTGACATGGAACATGGGAGTGAAACGTTTATAATGCATAATAATGAGATCAGTGTATGGTTTACAGGAACCCCAAAGGGATCAGATCACATGTCTGTCTAATACCAGTTATCAAATGTTTTTCTTTTTTTTCTCATTTCTCTCTCTATTAACAAATGTCTAAAAGCCTTGGTGTAAATGCAAACATACTGTTAAGGTGGACGTGGCAGACAAATATGCCAAATTAACTCAAAGCCAAATCTCACCAAATCGAATCTCACCTGCTATAATGTGTTTTCTCCCAACCCCTGCTATTCCATTCCATCCCTGCCTTTCCATAGTGTACTTAGACGAGGCACTCCACCTCAGCAATCAATCCAATCTGGTGTACCCCACATGCTCAAGATGTCTTGATCTTGCATTTGCTGGAGGACTCTGGAACTGCCAGTAAGCAGTCAAGAAAGCAGAGGCTATCGCATCCTTCGCCTCCTTTCAATCCCTCCACTTCCTGACTCTTAATGAGACATGGATCACATCGGAGAACACGGCTACTCCAGCAGCACCTACTCCTTTTCTCACACCCCTAGACCGTTTGGTCGAGGGTGTGGCATAGGGCTCCTCATCTCACCTAAGTGGACATTTAATGTTCTTACTCCATCACATCTGTCCATATCCTCATTTGAATTCCATGCTGTTTCTGTTACTTTCCCTGTCAAACGTTACATTGTTTTTATCTATCGCACCCCAGGTCAGCTTGGCGACTTCCTAGATGAGATGGATGTCCTTCTCAGTTTCTTCCTTGAGGACAGCATACTGCTCACTCTCCTGGGTAACTTCAACATCAAGTCAGAGAAGGCTCTTAACCTTATCTCCTCATTTGACCTTACCCTGCCACCAGATCCTGCCCCACTTCCAACCTTATTGTTACCCGGTTTCTCACCATCACTTTGGTATCCTTCTCCCTTCCCCTCAAATCCACTTTCTGTGTCCACTCTCCTCTAGGCCAGCAATATCCTCTCTTCCCACACCATGGCTGTCTGAATCCCTGCGAGCTAGTAGAACAGGTCTTTGCTGTCTTCGCAGCTGAGGGGAAATTTAGGTAAACTGACCATCCTGACGGCCTATCATCTTATCAGTCTCTCCTCCTGAAGTTCCCCTCCTCTGTGACTGCTGCCAAAGCTTCATTCTACCATTCTAAAATTCAGTCATCTTTGCCACATTCTCCTCACTCCTCAACCCACCTTCCTCTCCACCTCCCCCTCTGCAGGTGACTTTGTCACCTACTTTGTAAAGAAGGCTGATGACATTAGCAGCTCTTTCACACAACCTTGTACTATCACTATTACCACTAGTAGATTTGGCTATGGGGGGGGGGTGCCCCGCCCCATCCTGGATATATGGCACTTCAACAAGCCTTACCATTCAGTCTGTGTCTGGCCCCACAGACTCATGAACTGTGCCAAAGCAGCCATAGCCCTCCTACAGTACAAGGGCATGAGAGCACTCACTTACTTCAACGATTGGTTGATATGCGTGATCACCTCAGTTCAGGCAGCAGAGCACACAGCACTCTTGGTATCGCACCTGCTCGTCCTAGGCTTCTGGATAAATTGTGCCAAAAGCTTGCTCACACCGACCCAAGATACAAACCTTGTCGGTGACTCTGGTCTCTCGGCTCGAGTTGCCCCCACCGTGGACATGCGAGAGGCTTTTCACCTATACAAGGTGTTTTGTACAACCGCAACAGTCTCGTACTGTATGTATCTGAGGCTACTTGAGCGCATGGCCTCCTGATAGTCGTAGTCCCGCTTGGCCTCCTTCTCATGCGAGTATTCCAGAAATGGGTCATAGCACTCCGTCGGGATCCTTCTGCATTGGCACGGATGCATGCTTGTCTCCACAACGTGCCTAACAGTGTGACAGCTGTGGAAAGACCCCTCCCGTCTGCGGAGAGGCTGCCTCATGGGGAGGGTCCTCTCACGCAGGATTGTGACGACGGATGCGCCATTACAGGGATGGGGGGCAGTTTACAAAGGATGTTCAAGGAGTGGCATATGATCATGAGCTCCCCCCAGATTACATTCTCAAGCTCTGCACCGTGTTACTGCACTTTAGGCACTTATCAGGCTCTTTATCCATATATACAGGTGCTTGTCCCGGTCAGGTCGGACAACGCATCCTTAGTGACATACGTCAACCACCAAGGAGGGCCGCGCTCCTAGCAGCTCCTGGCCGTAGCTCAGGAACTGCTGCTTTGGAGCACTGACCATCTGTTGTCTCTCAGACACATGTACCAGACAGACTCAATTTGGGAGCAGATTTACTGTTGCGTTGAGGCCCGCTAGCAGGGGAATGATGACTCCACCCAGATGTCATCCAGTAGATGTGGAGACGTCATGGCAGGGCCACCATAGAGCTTTACACTTCACAGGACAACATGCATTGCTGTCTGTCTTTAGCGATAAAGGATCACAACGTTCCTCTGGGCATGGATGCGTTGGCCCACTAATAATCTGACACGTTCCCTTACGCATTCCCTCCTGTCATCCTAATTTCTCCCACTCTGAACAGCGTAATGTTGCGCGATCTATCGTTTTCCCTGATTGCCCTGCATTGATCAGGGAGACCTTGGCGGGTGGAGATAGCACAGCTTCTTTACACATGACCTTGGCACCTCCCATTGCGCAGGGACTTGCTATCCCAATCACAGGGCCAGATATTCCACCCGCACCCCGAGTTGATGGATCTATTGGGTCCGTAAGAGGTCCAATTTACACTTGGATGGCTTGGCCACTAACTTGTTGCAGCACGATTCAGGATGCTAGACCCCCTCCACAGCAAGTCTACATGATCTCAAGTGGAGGGTGTTTGAGGGTTGGCTTGAGAAGCGTGGTGTGGTGCCTTTTCAGTGCTCCACTCCTACAACCCTCTCCTTCTTACAGGACCTGCCATTAAAGGCTACATGGCCACCATCCGGCATCCCATGTTGGTCCTGGTGAAATGACTATAAGGAAGGGAGCAGGCCGCATCCGTCCATTCTCCAGGACAACTGTCCCATTTGGGACATGTCCCTTGTCCCGGGCTCTGATCAAGGGCATTTCCGTTTCTGAGATTTATGCTGCAGTCAGTTGGGCTCCCCCTCTCACTTTCGTGAGATTCTACCGCCTGGATGTCATTGTATCTTCTTTGGCACATATGGTCCTGGGTGTTGGAGCTGAGTTGGGTACTCTATCAGGTTTTTTGTACAGGCTTTGGCAATTGGAGCGTTGTACACATGTCCTATAGTGAGATGTCGAACCGAGTCGACTGAAAGAGAACTTTGGGTTACGGTATGTAACCCCAGTTCTCTGAGGGAGATGAGGGAGACATCTAACCAGATTGCCCCTCTTTTATGGGCTTGTGAAGAGGTGGTTCACAAAATGAAGAAGAGGTGGTTCTCATCTCCTTCAGAGAACCGGGGTTACATTGCGTAACCCAAAGTTTATAAGTGCCAACTTTTGAAGCAGCAGTACTGTTAAGTTGCACTTTCATTTTGTATAGAGTGCCAATGGCATTGGGCTGCATGGAATCCACACGCATACGCATAACACTGTGGGCACAAGACTGGGACCCGTTTTGGGTCAAGAGTGCTACTTTTAGAACTATAGGCTGAAATTGTACACATTATCCCAAAGTATCACCCTTGCCCAAATCCTTGTGTCGCTATCTCCAAGATGAGGATTGTCACACTACATGATTGAATTCAGACATTGACGTCTATGATCGCGATCTCTGTCATCATCAGAAACAACATTGTGAATGTTTTCACAGTAGCGAGAAATGATAGACAGAAAGAAAGTTTAAGGGCCTCAATTTGCTTCCCCTAAAGACCGCTGCACAACACTAAGTTTTAGTGGGCATTGCCGCTAAATTGGTAATTTCATTCAGCAAAGTTTCAGTTAGTATAGAGGCAGAGGGCAGGTCTCCTTAATACAATATGAAGATACCCATTGTCCTTGCCAATCAGGATTTCACTGCGAATGTTGGAATGGATAATCATTTTTGACAAATAATGCCCATTCAACTCTTAGAACTAACAATTCTATATAGAAACAAAAAAGGTTCCATGCTTTGATAAATATAAGGCACCCCTAAAGGTGGTATATAGAACCATTCACATGTATGAACATGAGCACAGATTTAATACAATTGCAAGCAAACACAAACCAACATTACAGGTACATTGTTTAGTCATAATGCAACACAAACAATGAAAATTCACAATTACCCACAATTCCCTAGCAACAGGAGGGAGCAATGTAGCAAGTTTGCTGGGTAATTGTGGGTAATTGTGAATTTCAGTTGTTTATGTTGTAATATCTCACTAACCATTGTATCTGTGATGTTGGTTATGTTTGACTCTAAGTGTTATTGTGACATCTAAACTTCAAACAGGGGCATTGCGTGGAATGAGAGACAAAAAGGTCCAAAATAGCACCTCTTTGATGAGAATGTTCCGAATATCACCTTTTTGGTGCAACAGGTTCCAAAAAGCACCATCTTGATCAAATAGTTCTATAAATGCCTACACTGGTGCACCAAGTTCAACCTGCTGCGTGTCTTCAAATGCTGTAATGGTTTAATGGACCTGATGAACTTTTCTTATGTTTCTTATCATTTGCGATCAGCTAAATAAATAGGCAATTATGACAATAGCCTATTGTAGGCCAACTTAGGGTCGCTGGCAATAGTGGATAATATTCAACGTTAAAAGAATTACATTACAGGATTATGTAGCACATTGTTTGAGCCTGTTAAGACAGCTACGCACAGTTTTAATGATCAGTGCGGGCGATCATGCAGTGTGGGGGTGGACTTACATAGGCCTATTGTATGCTTGTTTATTCATATTATTTTCCCCTCACAATATTACCATAGATTGAATAAGTGGAATTTGACAACCTGCAGGATGATTCTAACCACCATCTTTTCAGTTTGTGCGTAAAGGCTCTCCAGACGCATTTTCTATGAAGTAGGTCTGCATGTTTTCTTGTAATCTACAATATACAATGTTTAAGATATTCGCATATTTGATTTTATACCCTATCAAAAATATGCACGGTTTCATGATTTAATTAGTAAATGACACAGAGGGCAGAGGCGATCGATGTATACACCATTGGTGCTTCAATGTTTTCAGCTTACATAATGTAGTGTATTGTATGCCTGTATATGTATGCCCCCAATGCACTCAGTGTCCAACTTGCTCCTATGCCCTTGGAAGGAGCATGAAGAGTAATAAACATAAATCATCTGGATTTCAACAATATATTAAGCAGTGTCTTCAAAAACATGTGTACATATTCTGTAGGAGGAGTCTACCTAGTAGTGCTGTACATTTTTGAAGGGACTTACCATGAGTGAAAACACACACAAACACAAAGACTTACAAAAGTTTGTTGGTCTCTTTCCTGCGCACTCGTAGCCCAAAGGGATTGTCTGTGAGCTCCAGTCTGTTGCTGATGGGCTCGGAGGGATGATGGTTAGGGATGTTAACATGCTCATGGGGAACCTCAAACCTCGGCTTATGAGCATCTGAGATCTAAGGAAGAGATAGTGTGTGTAAGTATGTCTGTGAGTTTTTGTACAGCACATGTGGGTAAAACTCAGTGTCATGCAGCATAGTGTGTGTCTGTGTGTACCGTGAATCTGAGTCGGTTGTGTGACTGCATTTCAGCATGTAGAGAGAGCTCCTCAATGTCAGCACCAAACAGAGAAGGGGCGGTCTTTCTCTTTAGACGGGCATTCAATACTATCAAAAAAGAGACAAAATAGAGGAAAGTAGCCATAAATATTCCCATGAGCCAACCAGCTGAGCAAATCACATTTCACACGAAACGGGTGCTTTACCCGCAGCTGTGCAAACTGACTGTGCATATAAATCATTCTAAAAGGGATGTCGAATAACAGTAACTAACAATGTATATCGAGTTTTAATGGTTTAGTAACATAAGAAATAGTCCCATTGTAATGACTGGTGTACTTAGGCAGAGGACTCCAATAGAATAGTCTTTACTTTCAACAAAGGTCCAGTACACAGGTAGGCAGTCAACGGGTAGGCAGATAATCCAGGAAGGGGGTAGGCAAAGCAGGGTTCGGTACACAGGTAGGCAGTTCAAAAAGGCAGGCAGGTAATCAGATAAGGGGTAGGCAAAAAAGCAAAGTCAAAAACACACCCGGGATTCAAAAAACCAGGAATACTTATCACAAGGAAATGCTGGGACATATGACACAAAGGTACAAAGATGAAATTGGCACAGAGACAGGGGAACACACAGACTAAATACACAGGGAAGGATGATGAGGAACAGGTGAAGCTAATCAGGGCGGGGTCGACAATCACACAGGCGGGAAACACAAATTAGGATCAACAGTGCCCTGCGTAAGTAATGAGACAGTGAAGCATGTTTTCTTCTTTTGGCTCTACACTCGAAAAAGTTAGAATTTTAAATGAAAAAATTACTATGATATATTATGAGGTTAAAGTAGAGATTCTCAGTTTTTAATTGATCAACTCACCAGACAAAGGGTATCTTCTTCAGTTGTTGTTTGTTTTGAGGATGTTTTGAAGAATGTTTAATAATATTTAAATCTGGAGATTGACTTTCCACTTTTTTGCCCTGAAAAACTCCCTAGTTGCTGTGGCAGTATGTTTTGGGTTATTGTCCTGCTGTATGATGAAGCTCATGCTGTATGATGAAGCAAACTCATTGTCCTGCAATGAGTTTGCTTGTACTTGGGCTGGCAAGATGCTTCTGTACACTTCTGTACACTGTACCATACATGCCCAACCCATAACACCCCTCCACCATATTTCAGATGAGGTGGTATGCTGTGGATATTCGGCAATTCCTTTTTTTCTCCACACTTTTCTCTTGCCATCACTCTGGTACATGTCAGTACACTTTGTTTCATAATATCCACAATACCTTTTTCCAGAACTCTGCAGGCTCTTTTAGATACTTTTTTAGCAAACCATAACCTGGCCATCCTGTTTTTTTGGCTAACTAGTGGTTTGCACCTTGTAGTGTAGCCTCCGTAGTTCTGCTGGTGATGTCTTCTGTGAATGGTAGTCTCTGACACATTCACGCCTACCTGTGTTCTGATCTGTGGGACAGTTGTTTTGGGGTTTTTATTCAACATGGTGAGCATTTTTCGGTGATCAACTGTAGAAGTTTTCCTTGGCTTACCAGACATTTGCAATTTCTGGTCTCACCAGTGCTTTCTTTCCTTTAATGATGTTCCAAACTGTTGATTTTGGTAGGTTTAAGATATGTTTTCTGTTGACAGACTCCAAAGGCAAACGCAAAGCGTGGTTAGTTGAGCCTGAGGGTAGAAACTGTTCTGGAGCCTGTTGGTCCAGGACTGGATGCTCTGGTACCTTTTGCCAGAAGGCAACAGAGAGAACAGGGTCTGGCTGGGGTAGCTGGGGTCCCTGATGATCTTCCCAGCCTTCCTCTTGCACCTCTCAGAGTAGAGGTCCTGAATGGCTGGTAGCTTGCGGCCCATGATGTATTGGGCTGTTTTCACCACTGAAGAGCCTTACAGTCAAGGGCAGTACAGCTGCTGTACCAGGCAGTGATACAGCCGGTCAGGATACTCTCTGTGGTGTATCTGTAAAAGTTTGTTAGGACCTGGGGGTCCATACCGAATTTCCTCAGCCGCCTGAGGAAAAACAGGCGCTGATGCGCCGTCTTGATGGTGTGGGTGTGGTGTGACCATGTTAAGTCTTTGTGATGTGGACACCAAGGAACTTTAAGCTGCTGACGCTCTCCACTGCAGCCCCGCCGATGTGAATGGGGCCGTGGTCACCCCCCCTCTTCTTCCTGAATCAGCTCCTTTTTTTTTTTTTTTCTGATGTTCAGGGAGAGGTTGTTCTCCTGGCACCAGTCCAGGACTCTTACCTCATCCCTTTAGGCTGACTCATCGTTTTTGGTGATCAAGCCAACCACAGTGGTGTCATCAGCAAACTTTATAATAGAGTTGGAGCTGTGCGTGGCCACACAGTCATGGGTGAACAAGGAGTAAAGTATGGGGCTGAGCACACAGCCCTGGGAAGCCCCTGTATTAAGTGTCAGAGTGGATGAGGTGATACTGCCTATCTTCACCACCTGGGGTCTGCCCGTCAGGAAGTCCAGGATCCAGTTACATAGGGAGGTGTTGAGACCCAGGTCCCTGAGCTTGGTGATGAGCTTGGAGAAGACAATATTGTTGAATGATGAGCTGTAGTCGAACAGCATTCTCATGTAGGTGTCCCTCTTGTCCAGGTGGGATAGGGCGGTGTGCAGAATGGTGAAATAAATATGTTTCCAAATACCATCAAATAAAAGCTAAGAATCTCTAGCTCATAATAATTGTTTGATTTCAAGTCCAAACTTTTGGAGTGTAGAGCCAAAAGAAAGAAATGCTTCACTGTCCCATCACTGTATTTTATTGTGGACGCTTTCTAATCTGAAGACATGTGTCATGTAGGAATGATGCTGTCTGCCGTAAGACAATGAGGTCATGTACATGTCTTGGCATTAGCTGTGGAGTCATCATATCTTCATATGGCAAGATCACACTGACCTGAGAGAAGTTCACTGAATGACCTCTGTCACATATGCCATGTTTTACATGGCATTATTGCACCATTTAAAACACGTGAAAAAAACATGAGGGTTTTGGAAACATGAGGGTTTATCTTGTCAATTGGGTCTGTAGTGGGTAAATATTGCAGTTTATGCCATGATGGACTTAGTGTAAACTGTAATAAATCATTACATAGAAACAGATATATGCTGTAATGTCCTTCATGTTTTGCGATATGACATACATGTTTGAGAGAAATTATGCCTTAGGGGGGAGTGAGAGAAAGATTAATAAGCAAAAACAAAAAAGCAGAGAGGTTAGAGTGTGGGGTAAGGAGGAGAGATAGTTGGGATAGTTGGATAACACTTTACATTAAGGTCACATTTGTAAAGGGTTTATAAATGGTTTATAATTAGTTAATATATCAGTTAAGTTTATTATTCAATTCTAAACCATTTACAAACAGTTATAAGTCATTAGTTTAGACTGATCAATCTTCACTTGGTGCTTTCCAAATAGGGAGGTTGTTATCAGGAGCCAGTTATTAATGCTTTATAAATGCACTTATAAATGCTTCGAAAACTAACCCTGATGTGAAATAATGCAATATTATTTGCAATTGTTGCACAGTGGTTGCACAGTTGGGAAATTGTATTTGCTAGTTTTTACAGCCTTGAAGAAAAAGAGATGTGAATGATGTAAAAAGAGATGTAAATTACATAGCGCTGGCAACTTACTTCAAAGTTGATGCTACTAACTAGCTAAACAAGCTATCAAACTAGCTATATGCTCGTTTTGATACTGTCCTGATTGGCTAACGTAGAGCTACACCAGTGTGGCTTTGTTGTAAGTTTGAAACATCTTGTAGTTTAAACACTGATCGTACACAGTCTGCTATATGCTGTGTTGTTTATTAACTTGTCAATTTTCATTCCACAACAGGCCAGTAGCCTTACTGCAGTTTTTTATTGGGTTAACAATTGATGTGAATTATTCTTTATGACGACTTATTATGAATCATGCAATGTTGGACCACTTTACTTGATGTCCCCTATAAACATTATGAAAATGCTTATGAAAGGTAAAGCTACTTTACTTGGAGTGCCTTATTTTAGATGTTGTTCTGTAGGTGCACATTAATTATGCTTAGTTACAAATGTTTATAACTCAATAATTAATGTTAGTAACTTATTCATAAATGGTGAATGGTGCTACACTTTACATTAAGGTCACATTTCATCAGTTATAAATGTTGATAACTCATTAATAAATGGTTAACTCTCTGGTGTGACATTTCATCAGTAATACATGTTGGTACCTCTTACATGGTCAGAGGTTTTCTCCATAAGTACACAGGATAGAAGAATACTCACATGACTTAATTATCCATGTGTTTTTTGATATACCCAAACCAACACTAACCACACATCAGTGAATACAGAGAAGGGGGTAAGTAGTGGATAAAGCAACAAATAAAATCTGTGAACCTGTACAGTGGATTTCAAGGGCCATGGTTAAAAAAATATGCTGACAGCTGTACTGTGATTTGGGAGATCTTCACATTGTACTGTATGTAAAGATGTGTTGAATCAGTTTGGTGCCAGCCAAATCATCCCCACAATTCAGGAAATAACTTTACCAACTGTGCAACCATTGCAAATGATTTCACATCAGGGTTAGTTTTTAAAGCATTTATACGTGCATTTATAAAGCATTAATAACTGGCTCCTGATTGCAAGCTTCCTATTTGGCAAGCACCAAATAACTATTGAACTAAACTAATGAGTTATAACTGTTTGTAGATGGTTTATAATTGAATAATAAACTGGTTATAAGTGATTTATTAACTAATTATAAACCATTTATAAACCCTTAACAAATGTGACCTTAATGTAAAGTGTCACAGATAGTTTAATAGAACGAGCAAAAAAGAAAGAGAGATTGAGAATCTCACCATAGTCGCTGGGGCTCTGCTTAGAAACCACTGTGTATCCATGATTGGTAGAAAAGAAGCACCAGGGAGCGTTCTTCTCGTCCAATGGGCTCCAACAACAGCCTCTCTGCTGGCATGTCAACTAGAGACAGAAAAGAAACATTGTCATCACCATCATCATTGTCATCATCATCATCACCATGTACCCATGCAGTCTCCTTAGTGATGCCCGATAATGTGTCCTAAAAGTCATGACTGAAAGTGTAGACATCACTGACCTCCTGAGGACTTCAGGTCCCCATGGAAACATACCTTAGAAGCACCTGCTTCTGGGTAACAGTCGACTCTCTCCGCCAGTGGGATGGTGGGGCATTCTATCCCTAGGGTCTCAGGACTCTCTGTCAGACAGCACAACAACCAATCAGATATCACCCCGAAAAGTACAATGGTGGATTGAATTTAATTGTAATTGTCCCTCTGCCTTGTAATTCAGTTCAATAGTTAAAATGTAATAACGTGAATAACACTGTCTTCCCTGGACAGTAAGGATGATGTTATACTGTATGTATATGTGTGTATGCCCTCTGCATGACTGTCTGACTGACTGTGGTGCGTCTTTGAAAAACAGAGGATGAGTAGAAGTGTGTGCACATTTCTGTGTCACTGACTCGATTCCAGACATCTGTAAATTGATTATGACAGCTGTCATAATATCCATATCTGTGTACTCTCTTATTCTCCTCAACAAACCCTTGTCTCCATCCCACAGCATTGGACCCTGTGTACTTGTGTCTAAGCGCTTCCTTTGTCAATGTGTGCGTGTGAGTGTATGTGTGAGTGTGAGAAAGAAAAAATAACTCACCATCAGTAGCCAACAGGATGACAAGCGCGACCGCTACCACAGTCATCAACAGAAACATGACTACTAGGATCACCTCCAGCCCTGAGAACTTCCTCTTCCCCATCTAACACACACACACACACACATACACACACACACACACACAAACACAAGCACACACCGCACAAAAACACACACACTCACAATTACAATACTGTCAGAAAGACAAACTTCACATACGTTTATACAAATTCATACAAGGTGAGTCCCACACTCTCCCTGCCCAGTGAGCTGTTCATTGACCGCTTGCCAGAGCAGGCCCAGCCATTATAGACTCACCCATCATATCGCAGAAGCCATTAGGCACAGACAAGGTGAATTTGTGAGCGAAAATGGTGGTGGTGGTGGTGGTGGTGGGGGGGGGGGGGGGGGGGGGGGGAGAATATGGCCAGCTTGTTTAATGTGGTGTGAAGACAATGCAAGGGCACACAGCCGGCAAACGTGCGTGTGCCACCATGCACCCACAATCGATTACACACCACAGATAACCACTAAAAACACACTCATATATAACAGCACAAAACACATACGCACAATCAGTGCCAACCTATGGACACAAAACACTCTTTTTTTTTTGCATTTATTCATTTCCATGTAGCCACTACAGGCAGACCTGTCCTTTCAGAGTTTCCCCCCAGTCTACATACAAATGTATATTATATGGATGACCTGCAGATGCAAATAATGTACAGTACTATAGCAACAATCCTATGCAATGAATAGGTTCACTCACTGTCTCCCCTGACTGGAAAAGAAGTTGCAGTCTTTAGCTATTTGACCGTGTAGGGGACTATCCAAAGGATGTGTCCTTGAAACAAACTAGCTTGCATGTTGTTACCTTTCACCTCTTATAGTTTCAAAATAGTAATTGAACTGGAGCTTCAAAGACCATGGAAAAAGATTACAGCCTGCTATCATTAACAGACAGGGTCAAAGTCTCACAGCTAACACATGGCTATAACTGCACTGTAGAGAAAATGATTGTCAAGAAAAAGCTTTGTGAACAGTATTAACTATTTATGTGATGCATTTGTATATGACCCATAGTTTAAGATTTGTATTAGACAAATTAGTATTCATATTCACTTTAATATCGGGTAGATGTGTGTTCTCTTGCTGCCTTATGAATGATAATCATGTGTTAAGACAATGGATGAGGATATGCCTCTGTTCAAAACTACTGTTGTTTACTTTGTGGAGAATATAGTTCTATACTGTATGAGACAAATACCATAACACACCCTTCCTTGAACGGTTCTAGTTTTATAGTCATACTGTTGATATCTCATTGTACTGTCATATCATAATGATAATAATGTATTACATTTATAAAGCGCTTTTCATCATACTAGAATAATCTTAAAGTACATAAAATAAAAGACAAACTAATCATAAAAACAGCAATTAAAGTCTAGGAGGAAGGGTAGGCCAGCCAATAAAGATGCGTCTTAAGGCCTGCTTTAAAAGCCCCAAGAGTCTGAACAGCCCTGACATTGTCAATAAGAGAGTTCCAAAATAATTGAAATTGAGAGTTCATAGACAAATTATTTGAAACTTTATCTATTATCTTTCAATCAACAACGTGATGCGTTTTTTGTGCTATGATCTAATGTCTTTCTAATTGTATTGTGACCCAAAAAATACACAAAGTTATGTTCATAAGTACATTTTAGTCAACAGCCACAACTAAACAAAATCAGCCATGATCCCACCATGTTGGTGAACATATGCTGTATAGGCTGATGATCACTCTAACTTTAGAGTAATACTGTATCTGTAATGAATCAGGAAGAAAGTCACAGAGAGTTAGCAGCAGTCTTACCTTGCTCCTTGTGTTGCTTTATTCTTCAGGCAAAGTACTCCTCATGCAGATTGGATCATACCTTATAACTGTAATAGAGTTTCACTGCTTGTGAACAACAGTGGCTATAGATGTGTGTGAGAGAAAATGTGAGAAAATTGAAGGTCGATGTACTTATGTCTATGTCTTTACGGGCGTGTCTGCAGTGTATTCTCTGTGTGTGTGTGTGTGTGTGTGTGTGTGTGTGTGTGTGTGTTATACAATACAACATGAGATAACCATCATGACCAACAAAACACAACAGAGGCCCAATGTGTGCTTAAGGTAACAAATACCGTTACATCTGTTTGATTCTGATATGCTTATGTGTGTGTGTGTGTGTGTGTGTGTGTTGTTTTACAGCATCACTTTATAAGCCAATAGACAATACAACATGAGATAACCATCATGACCAACAAAACACAACAGAGGCCCAATGTGTGCTTAAGGTAACAAATACCGTTACATCTGTTTGATTCTGATATGCTCATGAGAGTGTGAGTGTGTGTGTGTGTCTGTGTGTGTGTGTGTTATCCTGTAACACGTATCCTCCCTCCTACATGACACCCAACAGATCTGTTTACATTCTACAACCCCAAAGTTGTGTATGTTTATTTGACCAATGGCACATAATACATACTGCTGTCTGTGTGCGTGTGTTATGAAGGGAGTATCTGCCTCTGGTTAATCCAATATGTGACTCAGCATATTTCTTCACCCCTACATGACACCCAATAACCAATCACAATAATTTACACATCTTGCTAAGACATTAGCTCAGTGGACAAACAAGGTCTTGAGGTGTGCAGCCAAGTTCAATACCCAGTTGGTCACATTCAAATAGACCATACCTATCTTTTCTACATGCTTGTGTAATGGAAGTGGTTCATTTACCACACTAATGTGATGAGTAACATTAACTTAGACCTGAAGAAATAACTCCCAGTGCCTAGTTGTTCATCACCCAGAAAAGTGTTTGCGTATGTGCGTACGTGCATGTGTTCTGAATCCATGTTACCCATCCTTCTTCCAAACCTAGAAGGGAGCATGGACACTCAGCTAAAAGAGCTCATCTCATTGACACAATCATTTACTCCTCCACAAGAGCTGATTGCTGGGTAGGATCAAAGCCTGTAAGATGTAAGTCCTAAAATGTGTGTGTGTACGTGTCTTTCGGTCGATATCTGATCATTTTGCCCTCTCTCCTCTCTCTCTTTCTCTCCCTACAAATCCAATTCCACTCAGTCGTTTCCAATTGCAGGTCCTCTAGCCCATTTCAATGGCCAAAACTAAAATTGGCAATTCAGTCCTGTGTATCGATCCAGTCACTTTACACCAGGACTCTCTATGCTGATAGCTGCCTAACAAGTGTGTGTGTGTGTGTGTGTGTGTGTGTGTGTGTGTGTGTGTGTGTGTGTGTGTGTGTGTGTGTGTGTGTGTGTGTGTGTGTGTGTGAGACTGTGTGTGTGTTTTGGCCATGACTCAGTTGTGGAGCAAGGTAGATAAAAATATAGAGAAGGAGGGAAAGAGAGAGCGAGAGAGAGAGATTGCAAATAGTAACTATGATAGTAGCATCCTACTCCTGAAAGAAGTTAATGGACAAGGACCGACTTCAATCCACACTTTTGTTCTGTTTATCTGGGCACTGTCACTAACCGCTAACTGTTAGAATTTGTAACCAACAATCAATGGGAAATCAATGGACCCTAAATTACAGATGGAGCCAAATAAATTATGTGTGACAATGCGACAATAGTGCACGCTTCATTTGTGCAGAGCGTCACAGTGAATTCACGTCAGCTAGAACTGACCTCGGTTGCTAGATGGCGCTAGTAAGTCGAGCTTGGGCCGTTGTTCTAGAACTAATGATTGAGTTTCTATCATACACACTTGAAATTCAAATGTGAACATTCAGTTCCTATTTCAGCAGCCTGGGACATAACAGAGAAGACATTTTATTTCCTATTTTGGCAGTCTATTTTTCTGTAATATTCTGGTTTATCTAATTTGTTCTCAGGCCGTTCTGTTTGTTTGGGCTATCATTTGTTTGGGGAATATGCCAATATTGGACTAGCTTTACTATTATTACTATGTTTAACAATAATTCTCATTATTATAATAATACATCAAATATAGACTACATAGGTTATCGCGTCTCCAAGACCCAAAGACGCTTTACAAAAAGAAGAATGGTACAATTAAATTCTCATATGAAATTGCATCAATACTGTGTGTTGTTTGCCTTATCAAGGGCGGAAGCATGATTTGTGAAATAGACATTAATTTCCTTGAGACATACTGCAATAACAGCTATTGACCTTGTCACTCACTACAACACGGAGCTCTCGGGCACACCTGGATGTACTAGCCCATCTTAAGATGAGGGTCTCCTTCACCACCTCTGCTCCATGGTTCACCCCTGAGCTTTGGGCCATGAAAGCTAAGGGCAGGCAGCTGGAACAGCTCTATAAATGGACTGGTCTTACTGTCCATGTAGAGGCCTACAAGGATCACATCCACCAATAAATATATGCACTCACTGTAGCCAAAACCAGTCACTATCAGTCACAGCATCAAAAATGAGCAAGGCAACCCAAAAGCCCTCTTTTCCACTGTCAACAGAGTTTGACAACCCCTCACTCACCATCACCACTGACCTCTGTAACAGGTTCCTGAAGTTCTTCCAGGGTGAAGTGGACTCTATTTAACTACAGCCTCAGCAGACATCCCCCCCACCCTCCACCCAGCCACCTACCATTGCACCTCCAGGCCCCACTCCAACAGCTATAGCCTTCATGATGACCACCCCCCTATTCAAGGCTTGTCTCCCTGGCCTCTGCCCCTGGTGGTCAACATTGTCAATGCGTCCATTACCACTGGCACTGTTACCACCCCTGAAAATGGCTGCTATCACTCCAATAAAAAACAAGGACTTGAGCCAGACAACCTTAACAGGTCCACAGGTCAATTTCCAACTTGCCTAGAACATGTGGTAGCCACACTCCAACAACATATGAACTCCAATGAACTTTTCGAACTACTCCAGTCAGGTTTCCGAGCACAGCACAGTACATAAACTGCTTTAATGAAGGTAATCAATGAACTGCTCTGTGCTGCTGAAAAATCCACATCCACATCCTGCTGGACCTGTCTGCAGCTTTTGACACTGTGTGCCACAAAGTCCTCACTGACCGTCTGGAGAAGTCATTGAGAGTGACTGTAATGGCCTTCAGTCATATCTCTCGGATAGGCAACAGTTTGTATCTCTCGTGAATTTCTGCCCCAGACCCTGTGTCTCAAGGTGTCCCCCTGGGCTCGGTTCTAGGCCCACTCCTGTTCATAATCTACATGCTACCTTTCGGCCAGATCCTCCTCAAGTTGATTCGGGACAAAACAGAGGTCATGCAGATGGAGCCTAGCACCTTCCTCAAGAACCTGGGTCCCTTCAACATGGACATCAACGCTCCACCATTGCAGCCAATTCAGAGGTCAGGAACCTGGGGGTCATGTTCGACCCATCTCTATCCTTCCAACCCCACATCAACATCACAAGGACTGCCTTCTTCACCGACACTGCTGCAGAAACACTCATTCACTCATTTGTCTTTTCATGTCTGTCTGGACTACTGCTATGCACTTCTGTTTGACCTCCCTGCCAAATCACTGGACAGATTACAACAGATACAGAACTCTGCAGCTCAGGTCCTCACACGCACTAGACCCTAGGAACACAAAACCTCTACCCTCATCAATGTCCACAGGCTGCCTGTTAAACACAGGATCACATCAAAATTCTTTCTCCTCACCTTCACTCAACAGTCAGGCTCCCATCTACCTCACTTTTTTTTAATATATATACCTTGTACAATGTCCTTGGGTGTTCTGAAAGGTGCTTTCAAATTAAATATGATTATTATTATTATTATTATTATTATTATTATTAACACACTTTAATTTTACACTTGATCTGGAACTGTTTTGACATTGTCTCTGGCAACACAGGGCTATACATTTGATCATTATGGCTATAAACACTCTCTCTCTATCAGCTGGTTTCCCTGTTGGCTGCCTATCTGGTTCAGGGAGGCAGTGTGGGCGGTGCTGGGAGGGTCATTGACAAATGTGGTTCACCTGTGCAGGTGTGGCCTATAGGCTTTATATGATGAACTCCATTGGCCATTTTGTTTCTCTCTTCTCCCACAGGCAGGTTGGCTTCTGGTTTTGTTCCTCTTTGATTTGTTCACATCGTACAACACACATTCCATTCATCCATACACTACACACACTACTGATTATACAGATTTCACCTTACATTCTTATATTTGTTTATCCTTTAAGTTAATAAATATATTACTTTAACCCTTGATCGTGTGTGGACTCCCCTTTTTGTTGTGACCACCGGGCTTGGTCGTAACAACAATAATAAGGAACAAACATTTGATTAAGGTTTTTCACACATTTTCCACACCCAGACACAGATTTGATTAATTTAGGTATTGTAACGGCATGACAGCCCATTACAGAACAATACAGAATGTGTTGCATATGCATCGATCCATTATTTTAGCAAAGTCAAAAGGACAGGAGTGAAAATACAAGTTTATTTAAAAACAAATTTTCTTTTAATAACTATTTTTATATCAAAAGCAAGTATTCTGACAATAAACGATTGATTGAAGCATAGGCGGTGTGTGAGTCTTGGGTTTGAGTAAGCAATGTTTTCAGCAGTACCCAGTACCTACAGCATAATTACAATTATTACAATAGCTCATGGTTCGCAAAAAGCCCATAGCCATGTGCTTGTAATAGCACAAATTAATTTTTTTCATTTCATTCATGGCATTTAGCAGACGCCTTTATCCAAAGCGATTTACAACAAATACATTTGTCTAAGTAAGTGAATCATCTATCCATCAGTCATCATAAGAAAAGTAATCTATGCTAGGACCAGAGGCTCTTGGCAGTCACAATGCTAGAGGAAGGAAGAATTACTTTTTTTTTTTTACAGGAGAGAAACTTGTACAGGGGGGTAGTGGGGATGAAGAGGTCTTTAGGAGGGACAGTTAAAATGTAGCCTGAAGAGATGGGTCTTCAATCTACGGCGGAAGATAGGTAGTGACTCTGCAGTCATGACAGCAGTGGGAAGCTCGTTCCACCAGCGGGGCACCAGGACAGTGAAAAGCTGTGACCAAGTAGCGCGGCTCAAATTATGTCTATATGAGATGAATCACGATAGGGGAGTTTCCCGAGCTGTGAAGTGCGGTTATAAAAATAGCCTCCAGTTGGCCTAACAAAAAAAAAAAAAAATAATAATCTGTAAAATATCCTCTGCTAATCACAAACTACGCTTTGTTGCTCATCGCGCCCCGGCTACTTATTGCAGCTTCTCATCTCTGCTTGCTTCCCTGACATTGCCTGGTGCTCTTGCAGTGCACCACAAATGCAACATTGTATCAAAGCAGCAATCCGCACCTGCGTATGCAACATTGTATCAAAAGGTTGGATTCTGCACCTCAAGTTTCCCACGTCACCCCCCCTCCCCCCACTCACACACACACACACACACACACACACACACACACACACACACACACACACACACACACACACACACACACACACACAGTCCAAAGAGCTTACTACAGCAGCAAGGCATGCTACATGCATGTCATGATGATACAAAACAGTTGAGGCTTGGGCAGAAATACGGCCCAAGCCTGTGGTTAGGCTATGTTAGCAAAGTAGATGAATGCAATGCAATGTGATTTCAGGAGAAACATTGTGTGCTTGCTTAGCTGGCTAGAAGTATTCTAATTATTAGTAATGGAGGAAGTTACTGACATACAGTGCCAACCATAAGTTATGGTACAGTGAAGCATTTCTTCTAGCTGGCTAAAAGTATTCTAATTATTGCTAATGGAGGACGTTACTGACATACAGTGCCATCCATAAGTTATGGGATAGTGAAGTATTTGTTCTTTTGGCTCTACACTCCAAAGGTTTGGATTTAAAATTAAACAATTACTATGGTGTTAAAGTAGAGATTCTCAGCTTTTATTTGATTTGTATTTGTATTTGTCTACATATTAGTTTCACCATTCGGAAATTACAACACTTTTTATATATAGTCCCCCTATTTCAGGGTACCCAAAAGTGATGGGACAATTGGCTTGACAGGTGTTTCTGGTTCGTCAGGTGTGTTCCATCATATCATTTTTGCAGTCATAAGAGAGCTCTCAATGTCTAGTATTGATTACAAGCTTTGCAATTGCCTTTGGAGTCTGCTATTGGCGTTTGTCAACATGAGGACAAAAGAGATGTCAATGAAAGTCAGGGAAGCCATTATGAGGCTGTATCAGAAACATAGCCAACACCTTAATGCTACCAAAATCAACAGTTTGAAACATCATTAAAAGGAAAGAAAGCACTGGTGAACTCAGAAATCACAAATGGCCTGGTAGGTAGGCCAGGTTCCGGTTTGCTGAAGAGCCTGCAGAGTCTTGTGGATAAATATTAACATGTACCAGAGTGATGGCAAGAGTAAAAAAAATGTGTGGAGAAAAAAAAGGAACTGCCACTGCTAATATCCACATCATGCCACCTCATCTGTGAAATATCCACTGGAACTGGCTCACTGGTCTTCATTGATGATGTAACTGCTGACAACAGCAGCAGGATGAATTCTGAAGTGTACAGAAACATGTTGTCAACCCAAGTACAAGCAAATGCCTCCAAAGTTATTGGATGGCACTTCATTATACAGCAGGACAATGACTCAAAACATACTGCCATAGCAACTAGGGAGCTTTTTAGGGCCAAAAAGTGGAAAGTTGTTGACTGGCCCAGTCAATCTCCGGATTAAAATTATATTGAATATGCATTTAATTTCCTGATGATAAGATTATAATCAAAAAGACAACAACTACTACTGAAGATGACTGCAATACAGGCCTGGCAGAGCGTCACCAGAGAAGATACCCAGCGTCTGGTGCGTTCAATGGGTCGCAGACTTCAGGCAGTTTTTGCATGCAAAGGATTGTCAACCAAATACTGAACATGAGTGCTTAATTTGGACATTAATCTCTCCCATTACATATGGTGCCCTGAAATAGGGGAACTATGTATAAAAACCTCTAAATGGTCAAACCAGTATGTATACAAATATCATCAAATAAAAGCTGATAATCTCTTCTAACCTCATAGTAATTGTTTGATTTAAAATCAAAACACTTGGAGTGTAAACCAAAAGAAGAACAAACTCTTCACTTTCCCATTACTTACATAGGTCACTGTATAAGATCGTTGTTTCCCCTATTGTTTTTATTGTTGTTTTGCCATGAATATTTTTTTTTTTTTTAAAAACTTAATAAAAACTCAAAAGAGAAAGAGAAAAAATAATATATACAGTTAGGTCCATATATATTTGGTCAATTTTTTTGTTATTTTAGCTGTTTACCAAAACATATACAAGTTACAGTTATATAATGAATATGGGCTTAAAGTACAGACTCTCAGCTTCAATTTGATGGTATTCACATCCAAATTGGAGGAAGGGTTTAGGAATTACAGCTCTTTAATATGTAGCCCCCTCTTTTTCAAGGGACCAAAAGTAATTGGACAATTGACTCAAAGGTGTGGGCTATTACTTTGTTATTTCTTTATCAATTAAGCAGGTAAAAGGTCAGAGCTGATTCCAAGTGTGGCATTTGCATTTGGAAGCTGTTGCTGTGAACGCACAATATGCGGTCAAAGGACCTCACAATGCAAATGAAACAGGCCATCCTTACATCTTGCAAAAACAAAAAAATCCATCAGAGAGATAGCAGCAACATTAGGAGTGGCCAAATCAACAGTTTGGTACATTCTAAGAGAAAAAGAACACACTGGTGAGCTCGGCAACACAGAAAGGCCTGAATGTCCACAGAAGACAACAGTGGTGGATGATCGCAGGATCCTACACATGGTAAAGAAAACATCTGGCCAAGCGAAGAACACTCTCCAGGAGGTAGGCATATCATTATCCAAGTCTACCATAAAGAGAAGACTTGATGAGAGCAAGAACAGAGGGTTCACCACAAGGTGCAAACCATTCATAAGCCTCAAGTACAGAAAGGCCAGATTAGACTTTGCCAAAAAACATCTAAAAAAGCCAGCCCAGTTCTGGAAAAGCATTCTGAGTCAATCACCTGATCTCAACCTGATCGAGCATGCATTTCACTTGCTGAAGACAAAAATAAAGGCAGAAAGACCCACGAACAACTGAAGACAGCTGCAGTAAAGGCCTGGCAAAGCATCACAAAGGAGGAAACCCAGCATTTCGTGATGTCCATGGGTTCCAGACTTGTTAACATAATCATGAATAAAATGTTCATTTTATTTATGATTATGTTAATTTGTCCAATTACATTGGAGCCCCTGAAAATAGGGGACTGTGTATAAAAATAGTTGCAATTCTTAAACGTTTCATACAATATTTTTGTTCAACCCCTTTAATTAAAGCTGAAAGTCTGCACTTCAATTGCATCTCGATTGTTTCATTTCAAATCCACTGTCGTGGTGTACAGAGCCAAAATTATGAAAATTGTGTCACTGTCTAAATATTTCCAGACCTAACTGTATATATGGTTCAAAAATCCCGAACCAACCATTTAAGGACATGTTTATAACCAACACTCATTCCCATCTTGGTATGACACACTGACCAGGTTTCCTCAAGCAGGAAAAATTAGCTCCTGATCTTGAGTGTTCAGGTTTCTGAAAAGGTTATTGATAATCTGAGGATTCACAGAACCATCAAGCAGTTCTCTACCTATCCAACATTGCCAATGTTGATCAAGGTCCAGTCAAGCGGAAAAGATCTATTTGAGAAGCTCATCCTTCACTTGAACTTAAGCTTTGACTTCTCTCTCTCTCGCTCTCTCTCTCTCTTTCAAGCAAAGTTATAGGTAAAACATTCCACTTTTTTTTTTACTCCTCAATGGGGTAAAAGCAGATATCAAGGCTAAACACTGACAGCTTGGAGCCTTCTCATTATTTTACGAGTGTGTGTGTGTGTGTGTGTGTGTGTGTGTGTGTGTGTGTGTGTTTTTGTGTGTACACCCCTGCTGTTACTCCCTGCAGCTCTGTAACATCTGTGCGAAGCTTATAAAACTCCTCTGTAATGGTAACAGTTAGAACACCTGCATATCGCTTGGGAACAGAGTGCCAGCCACTACAATGGCAATAGTGACTGGGTAATTGTTTGAGAAAGTTCCCCGAGGTGCAGAGTGGCTGCAGAGATATAACTGATGCATGTATTGGCTAACACCATGTCACACTTTGTAATGGTTAGTTACAGCTAACATGGACTAAGTCTTCAGACTGAAATAAAAATAAAAGAAGTAACTAAAAAGTAAATAACATAAGTCCTAGGGATATCATAATCCAGGATTCTTTGACAGTCCCAGGAAATGACAGTCCCAGAAAACATCCTCCAACGTGGTTGTTGTGTGCCAAGCTGTTTGCTCTTAATTTTGTGAGTGATAAAGAAACAAGTTCTTCCAGCAGAATTCCTTCCATATTCTCGAATTAATGGTAGTATGTTGTGTTCTAGACATGCCATTCCACACCTAAAATGTCAATATGTAATTCTGTTTCCCATTTTGCTTTAAAGTACAAGGTTGAATTTTCTCTACATTCCATCAGACTATGGTACAGCACTGTGATTACCTTAAATTTGTTCCCCTTATATGCATTTCTTACAGCTATATGTGCCGGGTTTCAATTTGGCATCATATGCAAGCCAACTCACTTAAATTACTCTCTCTAATTTGTGTTTCTGACCTCTGAATCTTAAACCACATATCCAATGTGAATGCTGTTATTGGGTCTTACACATCATGCATGGCCCTAGCTTGATCCTTATTTCCCACCAAAGTCTGGATTGGTTTCCCTGCTGTGGTCATTTCTATGTTCTTCCATAGTGATGAATAGTATTGAAAATATGTAGAGTCCTTCTGATATTAACCTGTGTTTGACGACCTTTAATGATCCAGATTTGGTTCTCACTAATCAAGTCTGGCATGAACATCTCATATCTTTTGGACATAACAGGTGTACACAATTTATAATCCAGATTTAAAATGGACACAGGAAAAAAAATACTGCATTCTTCCTTAGGGATCATTGAAATAATAGCTTCCTTCCATGATGGAGAAGTTTGGCCCTCCCTCAAGGTCCAATTGAAGGAAGTTAAAAGAAAGGGGGTCAATTCTTTCCACAAGGTTTTCGGATGGAACGCTACCTGGAAATGTATTGGCCTGAAGACTAGAGTTTGCACTCACCACCTCCTCTTCCTTGTAAAGGCAGCTGTAAGCGTGTCGTTCTGCATTTCCCCAAAAGCTGGTAAATCGAGAGAATTGAGAAACGTCCTTATTGTTTCCTAATCTGCTGCAGTTGGCTGTGGTTTTTATAATAGCCCTCAAATACATTTCTGGTTCATGCAGAAGTTGTTCAGTATGAGGGTCTCTTATGTATTGTATTTGATGCATTGTCTGTTGATGTATTGTCTGTTGTTTATATACACTCACTGGCCACTTTATTAGGTACATGTGTTCAACTGCTCATTAACGCAAATATCTAGTCAGCCAATCACATGGCAGCAACTCAATGCATTTAGGCATGTAGACATGGTCAAGACGACCTGCTGAAGTTCAAACCGAGCATCAGAATGGGGAAGAAAGGTGATTTAAGTGACTTTGAACGTGGCATGGTTGTTGGTGCCAGACGGGCTGGTCTGAGTATTTCAGAAACTGCTGATCTACATGGATTTTTACGCACAACCATCTCTAGGGTTTACAGAGAATGGTCCGAAAAAGAGAAAATATCCAGTGAGCGGCAGTTCTCTGGGCGAAAATGCCTTGTTGATGCCAGAGGTCAGAGGAGAATGGCCAGACTTGAAGCAGATGGGCTACAGCAGCAGAAGACCACACCGGGTGCCACTCTTGTCAGCTAAGCACAGGAAACTGAGGCTACAATTCACACGGGCTCACCAAAATTGGACAATAGAAGATTGGAAAAACGTTGCCTGGTCTGATGAGTCTCGATTTCTGCTGCGACATTCAGATGGTAGGGTCAGAATTTGGCGTAAACAACATGAAAGCATGGATCCATCCTGCCTTGTATCAACGGTTCAGGCTGGTGGTGGTGGTGTAATGGTGTGGGGGATATTTTCTTGGTACACTTTGGGCCCCTTAGTACCAATTGAGCATCGTTTAAACACCACAGCCTACCTGAGAATTGTTGCTGACCATGTCCATCCCTTTATGACCACAGTGTACCCATCTTCTGATGGCTACTTCCAGCAGGATAACGTGCCATGTCACAATGCTCAAATCATCTCAAACTGGTTTCTTGAACATGACAACAAGTTCACTGTACTCCAATGGCCTCCACAATCACAAGATCTCAATCCAATAGAGCACCTTTGGGACATGGTGGAACGGGAGATTCGCATCATGGATGTGCAGCCGACAAATCTGCAGTAACTGCGTGATGCTATCATGTCAATATGGACCAAAATCTCTGAGGAATGTTTCCAGCCCCTTGTTGAATCTATGCCACAAAGAATTAAGGCAGTTCCGAAGGCAAAAGAGGGTCCAACCCGGTACTAGCAAGGTGTACTTAATAAAGTGGCCGGTGAGTGTAGATGCCTAGCCAGTAGTATAGTAGTCTTAGGGCGTACCTCGTAATAAGTCAGTTTAAAAAATCTTTCTCTCTATCTTTCCTTAACTTGTTGTAGTATCAACGGGTTGAGTGCACTTTTATGTTGTTTGTAAAAGGTATCTGCTACGTATAATAGCTTATGAATTATTAATATACAATTTCTTATGATTTACCTGCTTTTATTCCAATCAAACAATAACTATAAAGGCGGGGCATCATTAAAGATTTGATAATAGATCTTTAAGTTAAACTCCTTACATTTACTTTACCAATTTTACCAATATCCAGTCTCAATTTACCAAAGGTAAATGGACGCAAACGTTCACACACAGGGCTCGGACACAGGTATCAAAGCACAAAGAAAGCTTTATTTTCTAACTAAACAGTAATATAATACAGCATAAAACAATGAGGTAAGCAAGGAATGGCTGAATGGAAGGAGGTTTTTTATAACTGGGAAGATTCACAGGCAGTACAATAACTGACGAATGTGTATGGCGCACGATACACGTCCATTAACAATGAATTTTGGAATATCGTATCAAACAAATCAATAGCTAGGCAATTGTATCATATATGTGGGATCTATACAGTGTATGAAACTCAGACGCACAGCACGACAGTGGCTGACAGATTCTAACAGGGTTCGACAAACTCACAATCTTCAGAACAAGTGGCTAAGTGACGGCAGATTTGATAATTGGATAGCAAGACTACAGTCTACTCAACACAATACAATGTCAAAATTACACTAGCACACAATGCCTTGTACAAAAGATAGAATGAACCTGGGTAATTACTTTGAGGTGGCTTGAACTTCGGTCAATTGTCCTGTCCACCCACAGTCAAGATGAACGCTCGCGAGCGAGCGAACTCCGGCAAGAGTGTAGGTTCAGCCGTTGCAACCTTGCTGGTTGGAGGGTATTGTTGGAGGGTATTGAGTTGGCATCATAGCAGTCGCTTAGTAGTAGTAGTAGTAGTAGTAGTGGTTAGTTTTTTGCTAACGTTTATCTGGAGGAAATTCTAACTTTTCTAGGCGGTTTAACCGTCCTTTGTTCCAGGTGTGATAAACGGGGGGGTGAGTGACTAGCCCAGCTGCACCGGCTAGGCCAGTCAACAACTGGTCGCACGTCCACTTTAGATTGTCTTGACAACATAGCTAGATAAACTCCAAAAGGGAGAGGCGACCTGTACGTTTAAGGGAGAGGCGACCTGTACGTTTATAACTCCAGCTGAGCCTTAATTGGTCAGAGATCAACATTTCAATATTTCATTCTAAATGTCTCTATTCCCATTATTGTTCATTCTGTGGAAAATTGTATCTCATACTTTTGTTAAATACATAGGATCATCTATGTCAGTATTTCTGTAACATTTAGACACCAAACAGTCATTTCAGAGTACATTGTATCACATTGTGAGTGTTAAAACAAATGTTATAATTACCCTAGTGGAGATATCAGAAAACATAACTCACATCACACATCAATTTAGTATATCACTCTTTGCATTCTGAACCAACCAGGTATGTATTTCACTTCCCAGGCTCAAGGCAAGCTCTCTTTGTCTCTCAGACCTCAAAACCTTGTGGTCTCTGTAGGTGTGTGTGTTATGGTATGGAGGCAAATCCTTTGTCTGTCAGTTTCCCAAGGATCATGAATTCCATGGCTGCTCATGGGCCCCAAGGTCTTTCGTTGTGTCTCTGAGTTTTTGGCTAATATCCTGCTTAAAGTTGTTGAATTTTTCCTTCATTTCTTTCTTAAATTCGTCTTTGAAGGTAGTCAGGTCTGCTCTTATTTCAGTTTTGAGTACACAGATTTCTTGGCTGATATTCTTCAGGCCCGACCTCATCATCTCTGCTGTATCTCTGTAACACTTTACATTAAGGTCACATTTGTAAAGGGTTTATAAATGGTATATAATTATTTAACAAATCATGTATAATCAGTTTAAATAAATAAAGGTGTTATTTATATTATAAACCATTATAAACCGTTATAAGTCATTCGTTTAGACTGATCGATATTCACTTGCTAAATAGGGAGCAAGTTATTAATGCTTCGAAAACTAACCCTGATGTGAAATAATGCAATATTATTTGCAATTGTTGCAAAGTGGTTGCACAGTTGGATGTTGTATTTGCACTTAAACAGTTGTATTTGCTAGTTTTTACACCGGATGTGTGTAATTATGGGTTTAAATACTCTTAATTAATGCCTTATCTATCTATGCCTCTATCCTACAATTACCACCATGACTACCCTCATCAGATATGACTAATGAAACTGAGACAATGTAGGTTTGGATTTAATGGCTGCTACTAGGACACAATATACAGGTCACTATGTATGTTACAGCAGGTTATCTGGTTATAATTCAGCATGACTAGTAATTAAACTATTTATAGGGCAGTACCTTTATTTTGAAGAGAGAAATAAATACTATTTTTAAGGACTTTCCAAAAATATATCACAAACATGGAACTGTGGTTGACAGCTCTCTTGTGTTGCTATCTTTACTCAGTATTTTGTCCAAACTGTCAAATGATACGTAACATCTGCATAACAGCTGCTGTTATCTCATAGCGCTAGCAACTTACTTCAAAGGTTACACAAGCTAGCTAGCTATATGCTCGCTTTGATACTGTCATGACTGGCTAACATAGAGCTACCTAGCTAGCTAGCTCCACACCAGTGTGGCTTTGTCATAAGGTTGAAACAACTTGTAGTTTAAATACCGATAGTATACAGTTTGCTATATGGGGCGGCAGGTGGCAGCAGGTAGCCAAGAGGTTAGAGAGGCTGGACAGCAATCTGTAGGGTGCAGGTTTGATCCCCACTCTAGGAGGGAGCCAGATGTGAGCTGGTGACTGGAGGGTAGCTGACACTGCCATTGTGCCCTTGAGCAAGGCACTTAACCCCTAACTGCTCTGAGCTCTGTTCTCCCTAGGGCTGTGCACATGTGCTGTCTTGGGGTGTGCAAAAAAATAATTTCCCCTCGGGGATCAATAGAAGTACCAAACTTATCTCTCTCTATATGCTGTGTTGCTGTTATTAATTTATCTGTTTTCATGATAGTTTTGACCAGTAGGCCAGTAGCCTTGCTGCAGTTTCTTATTGGGTTATGTTTTATGTTGATGACTACTTATTATGAATCATGCAATGTTGGATCACTTTACTTGATGTCCCCTATAAATATGCATGACTGTTCATAATTGCTTATCAAAGGTAAATCTACTTCACTTGGAGTGCCTTATTTTAGATGTTATCCTGTAGATACACATTAACTATGCATAGTTAGAAATGTTTGTAACTCAATAATGAATGTTAGTAACTCATTCATAAATGGTAAATGGTGTTATACTTTACATTAAGGTCACATTTCATCAGTTACAAATATTGGTAACCCATTAATAAATGTTGGTAAGTCATTCATAAATGATCAACGGTGTTACACTTTACATGAACCCTCTATACCCCATAGCCTCTATACTTTACTAGAGCACCCATGACGGCCGTCATTTTCACTCATACAATAAAGTAATTTCAGCTTAATTGAAACGATACTTGGAACCATGGAAGGTAAAATCATCAAAAACATGTGACTCTCTATTTTTATATTTGAGTGGAAATGTCATAGGAAAAATGTTTTTCTTCTCATTTTTGAGACATCTCAAAGTGTTCAAAACAAAAATGAGTAACAGATAAGCAAGAGGAAAATTCAACATTGCAATTTAAATTGTTGTATGCCTCAGAAATAGCAAAATGGCTAAAATGTTTCACTGCTCAAAGGCAACTAGCTACCGGCACTAGCTATCTAGCCCTAGCTATCTGGTTGCAGAAATAACCACGCAAAAGTCACTAAAAACGAAAACAGTAAATTAGCAAACGAAAGCAAAATGCAGGTGAAAATCATGACAAGATTACTGTACCTTCGATTTGTGTCCAATAATTGTTCATATTAGAGCCAATAATCCAGTGTGGTGTGTAATCTAGGGATGTGAGTGTAGGTAGGTAATTTAGGTGAGAGCCATACTGTAGCTGGATAGCTAGCTAATGTTTTCATCTATAGATTATACTTTTCGCCAAATTTGTTTTATATTAACTGGTAAATCGATTGGTATCAATAATGACTAGACTGTTCTTGTTTTCTTTTAGTAGTAATGAGTTGTATTGCTGTCCTGCTCATAGCCATACCATCTGATAGTATGTTTGGATTTATGACAAATTGTGGAGGGGATTTTAATATGAAAATAAAGTTTACTGCTCATCTTTAAAAGTAAATTAACATGTAATTGACATTCCTGATTTTTAGTTATTCACCATTATTTCAGATATGACAGAAATAGAATCATAGAAGGCAAAACCCCAGTAAACTGCAGTAATGTTCTAGAATTCTATTGGGGGCTAGAGGGTTAAGGGCACATTTAATTAGTTGGAAATATTGGTAACCCATTCATAAATGTTGGTAAATCATCCAAAATGATCAACAGTGTTACACTTTCCATTAAGGTCACATTTGATCAGTTACACATGTTGACAACTCATTAATAAATGGTTAACGGCATTTCATCAGTAATACATGTTGGTACCTCTTATATGGTCAGAGGTTTTCTCCATAAGTACACAGGATAGAAAGTACTCACATGACTTAATTATCAATGTGGTCTACTCATTGATATACCCAGCTCAGAGCACTAACCACACATCAGTGAACATAGAGAAGGGGTAAGTAGTGGATGGATATATCAACAAATAAAAAAACTGCATGGTGGACATGTTGGACATGCAAGGACATCAGGATTTCAAGGGCCATGGTTCAAAAACATGGTGACAGCTGTACTGTACTTTGGGAGGTCTTCACATTGTACTGTATGTAAAGATGTGTTGAATCAGTTTGGTGCTAGCCGAATCAACCCCACAATTCAAGAATTGACTTTACCAACTGTGCAACCATTGCAAATCATTTTGCAAGATTTCACATCAAGGTTAGTTTTTAAAGCATTTTTAAGTGCATTTATAATAACTGGCTCCTGATTGCAAGCTCCCAATTGGGCAAACACCAAGTAAATGTCTATTTTAATTAGTTATAACTGTTTGTAGATGGTTTATAATTTAATAATACACTTATAAGTGATTTATTAACTAATTATAAACCATTTATAAACCCTTTACAAATGTGACCTTAATGTAAAGTGTCACAGATAGTTTAATAGAACGAGCAAAAAAGAAAGAGAGATTGAGAATCTCACCATAGCCGCTGGGGCTCTGCTTAGAAACCACTGTGTATCCATGATTGGTAGAAAAGAAGCACCAGGGAACGTTCCTCTCATCCAATGGGCTCCAACAACAGCCTCTCTGCTGACATGTCAACTAGAGACAGAAAAGAAACATTGTCATCACCATCATCATTGTCATCATCATCATCACCATGTATCCATGCAGTCTCCTTAGTGATGCTCGATAATGTGTCCTAAAAGTCATGACTGAAAGTGTAGACATCACTGACCTCCTGAGGACTTCAGGTCCCCATGGAAACATACCTTAGAAGCACCAGCTTCCGGGTAACAGTCGACTCTCCGCCAGTGGGATGGTGGGGCATTCTAGAACTATCCCTGGGGTCTCAGGTCTGTCTGTCAGAGAGCACAACAACCAATCAGATATCACCCCAAAAAGTACAATGGTGGAATAAATTGGTTATAAGTAATGTATTAACTAATTATAATGTAAAGTGTTACCTCCGTCTCCATGCCTTTGTTCTCTTGCTCTGGCCCGGAGCCATAGTTCCTCCATCCCAGCTTGTCCCCATTTCTGACTAATAACTTATTTTTTCTGCTGCCGAATGATATGTTGTAGCTACACTCTCAGGCTGAGACAGTATTGCAGGCTACAACGTATTGATCCGCAGCTGCTCTGCGGAGGGACACAGTAATGCGTACTATGAGAGGATTGTAATGGATGAATGAACATTAATTTGACACCAAAGTGATGGTACTAAACATTAAATTAGCTTCAATGGATTGCTACCACTTCAGTGTTATGTGGAGTTTATTTGGGTGCTTTTTGGACAGACTCAACTTGTAGCCTGGTGTATTTGCAGAAGCATTGTGTCTCTGAGGGAAATTCTATCTGGTGAAGGCGTTCTATATGAATGACAGCACAGACAGGTTCCAAAATAGTACCCATCAATCAGCAGCACTGCTGGTAAGTAGAATACATATATATGGTTAAAAAAAATCCCAAACCAACCCTTTAAAGTGAAAGCATCCCACTTCATAATGTTTTCATGATATGAGAGAGGTGTGAAGATGAGCATGTAAACATGGCTAAGATTACATATACGTCAAAATTAGAGAGCATTTATATCTACTGTTTTCTCTCTAAACTAACACTCGCATTCAGAGCAGCTCACAAGCTGGCAAACCAATCTGACATTTCCATGACAATGTAGGGGCTGAACTAGCGAACTTTTGTCAGGTGAGAAGAGCTTGCTACAGTAGAACTGTGTGTGTGTGGGTGCATGCCTGAGAGAACACAGTGTGCTTATCTCTGTGGCTGACCGCAAATACCTCTTCGGTCTGTCACTCTACTACTTCCACCATGCTGACACATTCCCTCCCTCTCTGTCTATCTGTCTTTGTCGCTCTCATGACCCATTGACTCATATTCTTCATCTCCATCTTTTTCCAGTCTGACACTTGAACTGACTCTTTGTCGCCATACCTCTGCATCTCTCTCTCTCTCTCTCTCTCTCTCTCTCACCACCTCTCTGTCTGAAATCTTCTCCACAATGACCCCTACATCTCACTATTCCTATCCTCACATCACTTGAGGAAAAGAAGGTGTGGAAAAGATTGATAGAAAGGGAAAAGGAGAAAATAATGATTCAGGTTTGTACATATTTGTACACCTCCTCTTCTCCCTTGCTCCAATGTATGCAGACTTTCAGTTCACAGAGTACAAACTGTATTGATCTCTCTTTCCTCTCCACTCTCTCCATTCATTATCCTTTCATCCTCTCCCCTCCTCATTCCATCTATAACAGCTGCATATGCTGATTCCTAGGGCACTCTGGAATTATTGCATAGCTCTGCATCAGTATGACTATAAAAACTTTAGAAAACCCTCTTTAGCCTTTTGTCTGTTAACATAATTTGCTGTTATCAGAGATGGGTTGGGTCAAGGTTGGTCTTCAAAATAACTCACATAATTATCTTCATATTCACTGTCTGCACATGTTGTGTGTGTGTGTGTGTGTGTGTGTGTGTGTGTGTGTGTGTGTGTGTGTGTGTGTGTGTATGGCTGTGTGTGTTTTGAATTAGGTAAATGAGTTGTGGTGCTGCTGTTGTGCTGCTGCTCTGCCTGCCAACAGAAAGGCCCTCTCTCTCCCCTTCATTAAAATTCCAAACCTGACTTCATCACTGTCCTTGTGTTATAAATACACACACACACACACACACACAGACTCAAACTTAGACTTCATCTACATTATGCTCCTGGCTTAATCACTGTCCTTGTGGTATAAATACACACTATAAAAGAGTGCACGGAACTTGGACAGAGTCCAGAGTTGCACACATACACACAGGCATGTAAGCACAAACACACAAAGTCTCTCTCCCTCTCTCTCTCTCTCTCTCTCTCTCTCTCTCTCTCTCTCTCTCACACACACACACACACACACACACACACACACACACACATTGAGGTGATAAATAAAGCGGTGCATTCTCAGCAGTAGCCTTTGCCGTGTCAGGGCTTGCTGACGTGTGGTTCAATTGAGGGGAGTGCCTCCAGGTCCCCAGGGTCCACTCTCATCTCTATTCTCATAACAAACACACACACACACACACACACACACACAATTAACAATGTAAACCCCAACTCGTATCTCCCTGAAACCAACACCAACAAGTCCATTCCAAACTAACATGCTGTCTTGAAGCTTAAGCCCCTAACACATGCCCCCCCCCCCCCCCACACACACACACACAGAGCTGCAACTGCAACTGATGTGCATTACTCAAATATTCTCTTTAAAATGTGAAATCATTCCGCCCACTCACAACACTGGAGGAATATAAATGAACATGCCCAGAGAGAGAGAGGGGGGGGGGGGGGTCATAATACTGTTCTGCTGTTGGAGAGTCGTACATCGTACATGCGAGTCACAATATCAGTAGGCGCCACTCTGGCCCTATTACTACCCACTGCAAGGGAAATATACACACACACACACATACACACAATTAAGAATGTGAACCCACACTCTCCCTGAAACCAACACCAACCAG
>NC_139653.1:24140460-24145460 GCF_951799395.1 Argentina silus
GGTAGCACCCTTTTCATTTGATTGAATAGTTTGTTTTTTATTAAGAAGGCTATACCAGACGCATAATCACTATACATTGATTTAACATTACCTTTACAATTAATCTTTTCACTGAAATTACAGAATAAATATATGCACATTTTTTCTTCAAATCTTTGTGAGAGAGAAAACATTAAAAGTGCCTCCTACAAAGCCGTTAGTGATGATAATGATAATCCAGAAGCAATGGTTCTTAAGAAAGTGCGTGGAATTCCAGAAAACCTTGAGCATCATTAATATAATATATTCACAAATGTTTATCATCCTTGGGCGGGCACGTCCTTCAGAGAAGCACCCCTTTATAGTCCTCTGTAATAATAATCATAATAATAATATATAAAATTAAATAGAACACTGAACTGTAATGCGTTGCAGTATCTCTATTAATATGTGAGTGATAGTTCTGAGCAAATCCCTCGTTCCTGCAGTGGAGCGAGTGCATGCAGCAAACTGCAATTAATTTCATTATTTTTTTCTTTTTATTAATTTCCTGCAAACTTCATGTGCACGACCTGGGCATTTGTACATCCACGTGAAAGATAGAGAGACAGAAACACAAGCCCCACGCCAGGAGACGTCCTGCTCCGGTTCACTTCGCGCGTAAAGGGTCTCTCGGTTTGGATAGAATATAATATCGGATGTTTTGATTTTTCCGGTGCCTCTCTCCTCTCTCTCGGTCCCTCCAGGTATATAGAACAATCTGCTACGTATAAAAATAAGGGTTGTTAACATTGCTGGCTACTCTGAAAAAAAGGCACTTCATTGAAATATCTGAGAATGGCCTCTCCACCAAAGCGATTTTGGGGGAAAACGTTTTTGTAATTGTAATATAATATTTCATTTTATATCATGCTGCTTTTTAAGTTTGTTTTTATATTGTATTTTTGTTCTGTGATTTTGTCTCGGGGTATGGAAAAAAGTGTGTGTATTGTATATATATATATATATATATATATATATATACATATATATATATTCTATATATATATATATTCTCTGTGGGTTAGATGTTAGAACCGATATGATTTCTCCAGGACTTCGAGGTAATCCGGCTTGGTTTGGAGTTTGGCCCTTAACTCGAGGTAATCGCTTTGGGAGGGGTCGGGGTAGCAGCTTTTCCCCGCTGTGAATAGCAACGTCTCCTTCAACCGTGCGTCCTGCTGTAAATCAGGGTACTGCATACCAGGTGGGTGCGCATGAGCCACATGCATGTCCTTTAGTTTCGGTACCGTTCCATACAGACAGTCTACGAACCCCACAGTCGGCGTGGGTCTCTGACTGTCTATTACTGTAGGGCAGAGACCTCCATTCTCGTGAAATCCCTTTAGATCACTGGTAGTGTGGTTTACTGTGACAATAGTGTTGAGCTGAGAGTTGGATACAGCCAGGGTCCATTCCCTCTCTTTCTCTAAGAGGGTTCTGTAGTTACTGTTGTTCTCTTTCGTTTCTGAAAACTGCCCCCCCTCCTCCTCTCCTATTTCTCCCTCTCTGGGCTTATATATGGGGTTGTTACACATCTGAGTCACTGGATGGGGGATATAATCATATACGTGACCATGAGTGTGTATGTGGCCAGCATGAGAATGTGTGTGTACACCGGAAGGTTTTTCCGGTTCACCACAGCCGCTTGTCTGCCTTGGAGGGTCTTCAAATATGCGGCACTGCATCTGGATTCCGGTGAGGTCCACTTCAGAACGTTTCC
The DNA here is from genome assembly GCF_951799395.1 of Argentina silus. Classification (NCBI taxonomy): domain Eukaryota; kingdom Metazoa; phylum Chordata; class Actinopteri; order Argentiniformes; family Argentinidae; genus Argentina; species Argentina silus. Next base: position 24,142,202 of record NC_139653.1, read on the forward strand.
GGAAGGGTAGCTTCTTCCGGCGCCGGAGTACGAATGCGAATAGCCCCGCAGCTACAAACACAGCCGAGATGAACAGAATAAGGAGGCTAAGGATGAGGACGGAGAGAGGGACTGCTCCCCTCCCCCCAGCCACCCCTAGACCAGAGCTACCAGTAGTTAGGTCATCATTACCAGGTAGGAGGGCCGGGGAGGGGCCCGACGAGTATTTCAACTCCGGACAGATGACCTCTGAATCCAATGAACGCAGATCCTTCCCGAACGCAAACTCAGGGGTTTTGCAGATGACGTCACCGACTACAATAACAGAAGACAGCTTCTCCATCCAGGTTTTGAGGGGGATGATGTCACAGGAGCAGTCCCAGGGATTCTGGTGGAGATCGATCTGGACAATGGAATCCAGATGTTCCAGGACTCCACGCACGGGCAGGGACAGGAAGTAGTTGTTGCGTAGGTTGAGGCGTGCCAGGCTAGTGCCCGCGAAGGTGTCTGTCGGGAGCAAGCGAAGGAGGTTATCATTAAGAAAAACGAGTTGGAGACTGGGCATGAGAGAGAAGGATGCTGGCTGAATTTCACGTATCACATTATACTCAAAATAAAGATAGCTCAATGTCTGTAAGCCCCGGAACATTCCGGGAGTTAACCTCTCAATATCGTTCCCATTCAGGTATAAAGTTTTTAAGTTGGGCAGGTTGATAAAAGCGCCCTCCTGGACATATGATATTCGGTTATTTCCCAAGTGCAGTAAATCCAGACTGGAAAAGTTCCAGAAATCCGATCGGTAGATTTTCTGTATTAGGTTCCCACTCAGGTAGAGCTTCTTGGCATTTAGGGGCCTTGGTAGGAGCTCAGAGATGTTATGAAAGCCCTTCTCTTTACAGTTGACTGTAAGGCCCAGGTCATTGATATGGAGATTGCAGGTACATCCAGCAGGGCAGATAATAGGGATAGGTGGACGGGTCTGATAGCCTGCTATGGGAGGCTGGTTTAGGCCTGGGTAGATGCTACGAGGGGTGGGGGGGGTTTTGGTGGGACGAGGCCGTTTGGTAGGTTTGATGTGCTTCTCTTTATACTCCACAGATGAAGCAGTATTATGAAATGATGATAGCATCGAGGAAGGTTTTGTCGGCCATATGTTTTCGTTATTGAACGGCAACCGGGGGATTCCCAGTTTGGCCTCGATTTCTGAGTCGGAGAGTAACGGACAAAGCTCGCTACGTTTGATCTCTCGTAAATCTTTACCATGGAAGTGGAATGGATACTCGCACGTGATCTCTCCAACAAGCGCAGTGTAGGGAATTCTCTCCAGCCAAGTTTTCAGCTGCACAATTTCACAAGCGCAGTTCCACGGATTTTCCTCCAGCTGTATCTCCATTAAACTCCGCCCCACATATTCCAGCATGCCCTTATAAGGTAACGTCTTTAACCTGTTTCCTCTAAGGTCCAGGTGTGTAAGTGACACTGACCTGAACAAATAGCTGGGGAGCACCGGTATCAGATTGTCATTTAGGATGAGCACTCTGAGTTTGTGGAGGTGTCTGAACGCTCCACTCTCAATCCGTTTGATGACATTGTAATCTGCCTGTAGGTATTCCAAGTTCTCTAGCCCTAAAAATGTGTCATTACGGAAAACCTCTAGTTTATTCTCATGTAGGAACAGACGTTTGAGAATCCCCAGTCCGTGAAACGCACCAGCGTGGATGTCCTGCAATGCGTTATTCCCGAGGTTGATTGACACTGCATTGTTGAGGTGCAGAAAACTGTTAAAATAGAGCTTCCGCATAGAATTCCTCTGCAAATTCAGTTTGAAGGGCTGATTCCATGTCTGGGAGATCTGGCTAATGTTTGTAAATCCTTTGCTGTCGCAGTGGACATGAAAGACGCCCTCTTTGACCTCACAGTAGCATGGCTCGAAGCAGGGCTCGTCTATCTCCTCCGAGTCCTCCAGCAGTGGGATAGGGGTGGTCCATCCTAAGGCTATGCTGCTCAGTAAGGTAACCCACAGCATCCTCACTGAGACTTTGAATGAAGTCACGGCTCCAGCAAGCCACTTCACAGCACTATAATAGGGGAGAGAGAGGGGGTGGGGGCGGGGGGGGGGGGGGGTGGCAGGAGAGGGAACACAGACATGCACAAACACACATGGACGCACAACCATGCATGAAGTGATAGTGAGGTTAGAGAGTGAAACAGGGAGAGTGAGAGAGAGGGAGAGAGGATTCTGTTAGTCACAGTCTCAACCAAGGCTCTTGTAAATTAATTCTCTGACATTGGGGTTTCTGTTTGGCACATTCAGTGTTTAATTAACACAATATACACCAGCAAAAACGAGATATCCACCAACATTAGCCAATCTCCCAAAATAGGCTATACGACAACGGTCATATATTACCATGGATTTCGCCTACAAGTAAGGTCGCAATAAATCACGATCAAAGATGCTTATCGCAATTAATAAATAAACGCAACAGCAAGTGGATGGTAAGGGTGGAGCTATCTCCCTGTATTTATAACAGAACGTTTGTCGACCCCTTTTGGTAAATCAGAGCCCGGTGGATCTCAGAGTTTGCCGTGTTGCTGTGAAAATTAATGACACTGCGGTTTCGGCAGATTAATCATGCCCTAGCGCGCTACACCCCGTTAACGGGGACAACGGACAGGGACATACGTATGTGTCACCGTGGTTCAAGATTTAGAAAACGTTTGGAGGGACATTTGGTGTAGGCCCTAATTCAAAATTAATTAAATCCTAAAACAAAAAATATTCATTTGTGACACAATTTTTATTAGCTTAGTGTTAATTTCAATATAATATGCGATCTAAGTGTAGGCCTACAAGTTAGATAAGAACACATTATTTCTAAATAAACTGGCCATGGTTCGGCTAAAAATCTTCATAATATAATGCAGATTTTATTGTTAACGGGAAGCTGCCCGGTTTACCCGGGGCGCAATCCAGTATATTAGTATTTGCAGATATCGAAATGAATAAGTATTTGTCATGAACACATGAACACATATGTGAGCTTTTCATTGAATATAAAACTCACTAGATAATTGAAGGGGGGATGAATGTAGAACACGAAAAACTAAGAGGTCCGTTGAGCAGACTGCTTTATGCTGTCGCGCAGTTCACCGTGCTGGGTACGGATTTGTCGGACTCACCGGGCGTACATTATTGTAGCCCCTCGTACTTTTACATCTTAGCCGAAAAAAAAGACGCCCAAGGGAAAAATAAATCCTCGCCCAAAGAGTTAGCCTA
>NC_139653.1:24147960-24152960 GCF_951799395.1 Argentina silus
TCTGTGGCAATGACTGTGTCCCAGATTATGTCCCCAAATAACAATTTACTGGCACTAACTCACGCAGTCACACCCAACCCACCCCCCTCTCTCACACACACTCTCTCTCTCACTCACTCATTCACACACGCACAGAGAGGAGATAGGGTTAGAGGGGACTATTTGAGAGCAGCTGGTAGGCTTTAAAACTGTCTGTCATTCCTCTTTATGAAAATGTATCATTCACTTCCCACCCCGTCAACAGTTAGACAGCTCCTCTAGTCAGACATTCTGTTATTGAAGACCCCCTGTAGTAAATTCTAAGATGAAAATCCATGTTCTAAGTATATCAATATACAACCATTTTGGTTGTATATTGGAAACAGGTTGGAAACAGGTAATACCCCCCCCCCCACTCAAATAGAAACAGGTAACCCCCCCCCAAATAGAAACAGGTAACACCCCCCCCCCCCCCCCCCCTCAAAGTTTGTAGTGTCTTGCTAGTCTGTAAGGTCAGAGCAGAGCCAATGCTGTGCCCACAAGGCTTTGTTATATTATATCCTGCCTCATTTGTTCCATATTTTAACAATCAACTAAGGTGATTTTGTTCCAGCAGTAAATTCCTATGAAGACAACAAAATTATTTTGTGAAAGGCATTGATATAAGGAATTATACGTTTATGTTGTCAAAATTCATTTTCAATAGAGTAACAGGAAATCTATTAATTAGGAAACAGCAATATAACGTTGCCCTATTATTCCTATGAGCAATGATGGAACAAATCTGTCCCATGTCTCTTCTCTGGTGATGCTCTGCCAGGCCTGTACTGCAGCCATCTTGTAATTTGTTTTGAGGTATTTTTGCCTAAAATATTGTCATCAGGAAATTAAATGCATGTTTAATTGGATTGACTAGGCCAGTCAAGAACACTCCACTTTTTGGCCCTGAAAAACTCCCTAGTTGCTATGGCAGTATGTTTTGGGACATTGTCTTACTGTATGATGAAGCATCATCCAATACATTTGGCGGCATTTGTTTGTACTCAAGCAGACAGGATGTTTCTGAATACTGCACACTGTCGTCAGTACATACAGTGGCTTCGGAAAGTATTCAGACCCCTTCACTATTGCCGTTTTGTTGTGTTATAGACACAAATTTCTGCACATTTATTAAAATTGAAATACAAATACCTCATTTACATAAGTATTCAGACCCTTTGCTATGACACTCTTAAAATAACTCAAACCAAAAAATGTTGTCAACAAGTCACTCAATGAGTTGAATTGAGTCCATCTTAATGTAAGGATAATAGTTCCTGTGATTTTGGAATTAATATATTTGTTTTTATAGGGTCTCTGATTTGCATAAGGATCAATTACACTGTGTGGATCAGGTTGTCATTACAAACTGAGGAAATGTAGAGGACCAAAACCGGTTAGGAATGCTACCCTGAGGTCTGGGGAGACTTAAAAAAATCTACAAAGTTGAATGGCAGAGAGGAAAAAGCACAGTCGATTGGACAACATCATCTCAGTCACTCTACAAAATTGGTCTATAACCAAGTGGCCAAAAAGAATCCCTTAATTGTGTTTTCAACAATGTATTCAAGTGATACAGCAAGGAAAGTGGCTGGGAATGTGTTTATTTGGTTTTACTACAAAGCTTTAAGTTTAGTGTAAATCCAGCACATGCAATGCAGTTCCCACACCATCCCTTGTGTGAAGAATAGTGGTAGCTGCATCATGTTATGGGTATGGTTGTCACCAGTAGGGACTGCAGAGTTTGTCAGGATCAAGAGAAAATTATGAAATTTGCTGAGTTGGTAGTGACATCCTAATCCACACATCCTAATCCCACAATGTGTAATTGATTCCTATGCAAACCAGAGACTATAAAAACAAAAGATATTCATTCTGAAATCACATGAACTATTATCCTTGCACTCAGATGGACTCAATTCAACTTGTTGATTGACTTTTTTGCGTTTGAGCACATTTTAAGAGTGTCATAGCAAAGGGTCTGAATACTTCTGTACATGAGGTATTTCTGTATTTCAATTTTAATTTTTCACTTTGGGTTATGACCCATAATGATATGGGGTATTATGTTTGGATTGTGGTATTGTGTGTGGATTGATGGCAAAAAAAATGACCATCCTGTTTTTGTGGCTAAGTGGTGGTTTGCACCTTTCAGTGTAGCCTCTGTAGTTCTGCTGGTGAAGTCTTCTGCAGATGGTAGTCTCTGACACATTCATGCCTACCTCATTGAGAGTGTTCCTGATCTGTGGGACAGTTGTTTTGGGATTTTTCTTAATTTCGGTCATCCACTATAGAAGTCCTCCTTGGCTTTTTTTTCTTTTTAATGATGTTCCAAACTGTTGATTTTGGCAAGCCTAACTTGTGTCTAAGGTGTCTTGATAAATTCTCTTCAGCCTAGTAATGGCTTCCTTGACTTTCATTGACACCTCTTTGGTCCTTATGTTGACAGACACCAATAGCGGACTCCAAAGGCAAAGCAAAGCCTAGAATCAATACTAGACATTGACAGCTCTCTTATGCCTGCACAAATGATGTGACGGAACACACCTGACTTACCAGAAACACCTGTCAAGCCAATTCATTATAGGCAAATCATGACATTTAGCTCAACAGATTAACATCTTTTCTCATAACTGCACAAAACTGAGACACATCAAGGTTAATAGAAAAGTGGTTGTATTTGAATCTATAAATCTCCTAGTCTTCCAAAACAGAGCCGTTCATAAAAGAAAAGTAACAAGGACTGAAGGCCTTAAACCAAAGGAAGAAAATAGCAAAGTTTGCTTTTCACTTTTCCACTCCCCTGTCTCTCTCTTTCTCATCAGGGATTTGTCCCCTGTCATAGCTTGGTATGGAGTGGCAGTGAAGTGAGGTGAACAGTTCTAAGTGCTTCCCTGCTTTTCCCTGGGCGCTGTTCGATCCTACTGTTTCCCCTGAGTTGTCTTAGACTCTACACTCTGCCAGTCTCTCAGGTGGGAGTGTCTGAGTCAGGGAGGAGGAAGGGACTGAGGGAGGTAGCATAGGGACACACCCAGACACAGACATACTCCCACAGGCACAACAGACACACAGACACACACACACGCACGCACGCACGCACGCACGCACGCACGCACGCACGCACGCACGCACGCACGCACGCACGCACGCACGCACGCACGCACGCACACACACACACACACACACAGACTCGAACAGCAACAGATAAAGATATGCACATGGTAACACACAAATATGTTTGAGTATACAGTAAAATTCCAACATTCTATATAATTGTAAGCTATAGGCTTTTTGTATTAGCTTTCTACATGATTAGTTTTTATGACCTCACTGAGTGAGTCCCCTCAATAAACAATGAATGAGGACAACAGCACCCCTACTGGTGAGAACGATACACAATCTGTCAGGGCCACTGATTCATGATGGATTATGATAAAAAATAACACCACTGTGGCTAGTGACAGGTTCTCAATGATAGTAAATTAACAGGAATGAAATCACCAACATGTTTTGTATGATGTCTCTATTTTTTAGCTATATTGTAGCAGATCTGATTGCAATTCATGTGGACAGATCCAGAACAGGTCATCATTTTAATGTGGTATACACACCTAGCAGATGTGACAAACTATGTGACACGAAAGAATACAATCAGCTTTTTAAATGTTCACAGACCTTTAGTGTAGCCAGTGTCTTCCACTAATTACATTACAGTTCAGCTCTTGGAGCATTTAAACACTGAGTTGTGTGTCCTTTCTTCTCATATCATTACAGGTTAAATCCTGGGCTTCCATAGTGGAGGTGGATGCTTCTTTTACTTCTGGCTGAGCAATCAGGACACATCTTTGAACTAATGTATTTACACCCATCATCTCTACTGTTTAGAGTATCCTCCTCAAACTTTCTCTGCATAGAACTGCCTCAAAATCAGAGAGAACAAATAAACAAAACAAAACACATTCAGTCATGCCTCCTCTGGTTTTTCTGAACTAGATTTAATTTTCATCAGAGGTAGATCATACCGTTCTTATGTTGTCATGTCTGTATGTTTGTGTGTGTGTGTGTGTGTGTGTGTGTTGGTCATGGTTATTTAAGTCATTCATGTCTGACTGATTGGCTGACCAGTGCAAATTAGTTTCCAGGCAAAAGAGTGCCCAAATATAACTGTGGGGGGACATGCAGCGTTCGGCCTGTAGAGGGAGCTACAGGACCGTGGCCGGGGTTGTGTCGGCGAGACTTTTGTTGCACACCTGCTGCGAATTAAGTCTCGCCGGCGAATGTTTAAGATGGGTGTGCTTCTGCCATTACAGGAAGAGAGGTGGGCTGGGAACGACGGAGGTTTCCGATACTGACGGCTGGAAAGTCGCTAGAACTTTAAGACGGGCTGAAAAGCTAAACCTGTGTATGAGTGTGCAAATAAACGGGACCAAATCCCTCACTAAAATACGGCGTCTGCCTCTGTGTACATCGGACATTGTTACATTGGCGCCCAACCTGGGACACAGAAGAAGGCAAGATGGACGCGCTAACAGCGGCAATATCAAGGATAACGCTCGTCCTTGAGCAACAGACGGCCCTGCAGCAGACCCAGCAGGCGACACTGGAGGAGCTGACGGCGGCGAGGGTCGCGGACAGGGCCCTCCGCCAGGACTTCCCCAGGGCCGGCGGGCCGGCGCCGGGGACCGGAGCGGCACCAGGTCCCCCCAAGGTCCAGCTGCAGAAGATGGGGGACCTGGACGACCCAGAGGCGTTCCTCGCGGTGTTCGAGGGGACGGCGAGGATCTCGGGGTGGCCGGACCGAGAGTGGGCCTACCATCTGCTGCCCCTCCTGTCAGGGGAGGCGCAGCTCGCGGCCCACAGTTTGCCGGCGGCCGCCCAACGGGATTACCAGTCCCTGGCCCGGGCGATTCGGGACCGCCTGGGCCTGACACCGGAGGAACACCGGCGCCGGTTCCGGGCCATGGCCATGGAGGAGGGGTGCC